>NC_028357.1:10671461-10676310 GCF_000741045.1 Vigna radiata var. radiata | reverse complement strand
ATTTGATAATTGTTGTTTTTCTTTATTGATGCAGGGACGTACAATAATGTCATGAACTGGTGAGAAATTCCTTGATTAAGCAATACTCACCTAGGGGTAGAGGGTAGGACGATCAATTGTTTTTTCTTCTGTTCTTAATGCATTATTAAATTCTAGGGCAGGCTAGGGATAGCAAGCCAGTAATTAGTAATAGGCTCTTTTCGCCGAGGGATCGGGTTAAGGGTAGGCCAAGAAAGTTTGCATAATAATTAGATAACAAAGCGCAATAAACAAGAGGAGTAGATAAGAGGAGCGGATAGGATGAAATTGTAAACCCCCAACAACTCCATTCATCCATAGTCTCTTTTCGTCAATTGAATCAAATACTTTGCATGTTTATTTTCTGTCTATGCATTCACCACAATTATTTCTTTTTACAAGTGTTACGATTTTAATTCACACGAACGAGAAAACCATTCGAGTCTTATGGGAAGAACGATATCAGGCTTTACCGATTATATTACTTGCACGATCTGGTACACTTGCTAGTGACTCAACATGCAGCAACAAATTCAACCACGGAATTGTAATGAAAGTGAGTTCAATACATTAAAAGAAAAGAAAGCAAGACCTAAAACCTTAAACCTCCCCCAATGGGGAGGAAGAAGAAGGAACTCCCCCAAAGAGCAATGCAAGTGGCGGTTGAGAGCTCTCTTGAGAAATCTGCTTTTAGGGTTTTATACCACCCAAAGGACCAAAATGCCCTCGTAGTGGGCCTAACCTTAAAGTAGACCAATAATTGGGCCCAAAGTCCTAAACTATGACCCAATGCCCTTCTAAAACAGAATTAGACTACACTATTGATGTGGCCACCCTCTTGAAGTCCAAGAATGTGCTTCCAACACTGTTGTTGCGTTCCTCTGGCCCCTTGAACAAACCGTTCGGTATAGTCTCCACAGACCGTTGGGTTCAACACTGCTCTGTAGGTTGGTTCACTAGTGTGCGATGCAATCTTTACAAGACCGTTCGGTCTGTGGTGCTCATCCATTCAGTGTAGATTCTCAGTTTGGTATGGGCTTCCAAGACCATTCAGTCTTAGTCATCAACTGGCCGTTCGATTTGAAATGCTCGGCCATTAAGTGTAAGCCCAAAGACCATTTGGTCTAGCACACCTTGCCAACTGTTGTGTTTCCAGGACCGTTTGGACAAGCTCTTGGAAGGTCGTTCGGTCAGTAAGGGCTCAGAACAAGTGATCGGTGCAACATCAAGACCACTCGGTCAAAGACTTCAACAAACCGTTCAGTAAAGACTTCAGCAAACCGTTCGATTATCTTCAACAGACCGTTCGGTCATCTTCAATGGACTATTTCTCAACCTCTCAACAGTAATTTCCCTGCACGAAATGATTGAAATAATTAAGTCCAAATAATTCAAATTAATCCAAATAAGAATTAGTCTTGAAATTCAGCCCAAATAGTGAAAATGAGATAAAAACGTAGAATTAAACACAATTCATTAACAAAATATGGTGTGGAAAGCTAAGTGTATAGTGAAGAATGGTGACTCATCACATCCACAATGAAATTCAAGCTATATCAAATGGATGTTAAGAGCGCCTTTCTGAATGGTTATATCAAGGAAGAGGTATATGTTGAACAGCCACCTGGATTTGAAGACTTTGAATACCCTGATCATGTTTACAAGCTCAAAAAGGCCTGATACGGATTAAAGCAAGCACCAAGATCATGGTATGAAAGATTAAGTGAATTTCTTATAAAGAAAGGATACTCAAGAGGAAAAGTTGATTTCACTCTTTTCATAAAAAGCTCAAATAGTGATAAACTGTATGTACAAATTTATGTTGATGATATTATTTTCGTTCAACTAATCCTATGTTGTGCAAAGAGTTTTCAAAAGTCATGCAGGAAGAGTTTGAAATATCTATGATGGGAGAGTTGACATACTTCCTAGGACTACAAGTGAAGCAAACCACATACGACATATTCATCCATCAATCTAAATACTGCAATGATCTATTAAAACGATTCAAGATGACACAATGCAAAAATGTTGCTACTCCAATGGCAACTAATTATTACTTAGATCTAGATAAAGCTGGAAAAAGTGTAGATCAAAGAATGTATTGAGGTATGATCGGATCATTACTTTATCTTACTGCTAGTAGGCCTAACATAATGCATTGTGTTTGTCTATGTGCTAGATTTCAATCTGCTCCTAAAGAATCACATCTTACTACTGTTAAAAGAATTTTAAAATACCTCAAAGGTACTAGGAACCTTGGACTATGGTATCCAAATGGCTCAAATCTTTTTCTAAATGGATATAATGATTCTGATTTTGGAGGTTGTAAGCTAGATACAAAAAGAACTAGTGGCACATATCGTTTACTTGGTTCATCATTGATTTCTTGGCATTCAAAGAAACAACATTGTGACTTTATCTACCACAGAAGTTGAGTACGTAGCTGCTGGAAGCTGTTTTGCACAATCTCTTTGGATAAAAAGTCAATTAGAGGACTATGGCATTAAGATAGAAAATATTCCTTTGAAATGTGACAACACTAGCGCTATAAACTTAACTAAGAATCCGATCTTGCATACTAAAACTAAGCACATTGAAATAAGACGTCATTTTATTAGAGATCATATAAATGAAGGTGAAATCAAAATAGAGTATGTTGATACATTACATCAGTGGGCTGATATTTTTACAAAACCATTGAACAAAAAAAGATTTTTTACAATCAGAAATGAACATGGAATTCTTAATGATAGTAATGTAAAATGATTAATTCGACTATGCTGTGTTTGAAGTCAACTATGCTATAACTGTCATGCATTCTTATACATTGACTTCTGATATGATGTAATGATATTCTTGCACAACCACTATACTTGATCTGGAAAAGGTTGTTGAAAGGTTTTGCTGGAAGGACATTGCTTTGGACATATACAATTGGAATTCAACATTTGGAAAAGCAATGCATTCGACTGATGATTTAATGCATTCGACTGCTTCTAAATTGGGTTAAAAAATTCTGATACTGGAATTTGTTTCTATCCTTACTGACTGCCTTAAATCATTTATAATATGCTATTATCTTTGTTGCTTACATGATTTTATATCTTAATTAAGATAATTCTGTTAGATCGTTGATATTTGTGTCATTGCATATATATGTGATTGAATTGTGTACCAATGATACAAATATGTGCTTAAACTGGTGATTAATTTGTGATATTCTGCATTGTGCATCAAACTGTTTTTGAAACTCATGCATAATGACAGGGGGAGTATCACTTCTTTACACAATGTTTCATCACACACACCTACATATCAGGGGGAGTTTATACATGTTATTGTGATGAACTTGTGATTGAGAGAGCATCATATTATTTTGAAACTGTATATTTGTTTGATGCTTCTCTGATTTCAAATCTGCATAAATATCAAGCATTCCATTTTTGTTAATGCACAAAGGGGGAGAGTTTTAATGAGTGTATGCTTGCAAGTCTATATGGGGAGAATTTCTATATCATACTTTATCTGCTTGATGATATTTGTGTTGTACTTGTAGAGTAAATGAATTATCTCTGATTTTGAAATCTTTTTTTACTCTATTATTTGTGGAACTGTGCAAACATGGTTGTGTTATTGATGAGTCGATATTTTATTCATTTCACTTAGTTTATTGTGCTAGAATTAATCAGGGAATTGTGCTTAATTGTCCGATATTTTCCCGTTTTTCCTAATTATGCTTAATTTGATCGGAAATTCTAATTTTAATTAATTTGAATTTTCTGAGCTAATTATTTGCATTATTATTTTCAGGGAAAATTTTGGAAACACAAATTGGGACATTTGGAGGAGACAAAATAAATTCAAGACTCTCAAATTAGACATTTTAAATTTTAGTTGTATTATAATTTTAATTGTTTAAACTTTTTAGACAAACTTTTGCATTGGGTTATTGTTAAAAAATTATGATGTGCTCAACACTTGTCACCCTAGGGTTTTCTTTTATTTTAGGGTGGACCCCACCCATCCTTAAAGGAGGACACATGGCCCTAGGGATCCCAACATTCCCCAGTCGTCATTTTTCCTTAGAGACCGTCTGCTGCAACTTTTTTTGAAATATGTTGATGCTTGGTGACTATGTATGAATGGAAAACATATTTTGATTTTTATTTCATTCTATTTGCAAGCATTGGACTGATGAAACAATATTGCTTTTAATTTTACATTCAATAAGCACACAGACAGTTGCCAGGATGTAGCACTATTAACCAAAGCTTGCTTTTTTTTACTCTGACCGAGAAGATTAACTTCTATTTAGCTGGAAGAAGAGGCAATCACGGGATTTAATTTCTTGAAGAAGGAGCTTCCCGCACGTTACAGTATTTAAGGATTTAATGCCTTCCCTTGCCTTGTGGCTGCAACCGCTCATTTAGGAAGAGAAGTCACNTCCANCAGGTGTGTACGGTGACGTTGNCAATTGAGGCANANTTGGGTGATTTCCCAAGTGCTGGNATCCATTAATTCCNTTAGATAAANAGGTGATGATTAAGTGAAATGAGANCACGCTGATTCAAACATTTCTTTGTTTTAAAACACGCAGNTTACAAGGCAAGGTAATTATTTTATTATACATTNGNATTTATTTTGGAAGGAGGCATTTAATTTTAGAAAAAGAGTGGAACNNTGATGTTGATTACACGCTGCTGCAGCCATTTACAATTTCTATTTGGAAGCAGCGGGTCCCTTTNGTTTTTAAGAATAAAGGTNTTGCAACTTTTCTTAGAAAAATGNAGCCCACGGTTTTTTTNTTTTTNTANNNTNTATATNNNAT
>NC_028357.1:10669113-10671420 GCF_000741045.1 Vigna radiata var. radiata | reverse complement strand
TTTTTTNNTTTTNTTTNTNTTNTNTTTTTTTNCTTTNTTTAATGNAATGAGCCTTTAGTTTATAGTTTAACTGTTGCATCGTAATTGGTCCAAATAATTAAGCATTGAATGTCTTTACTTATTTATTTTATGCATTACAATTTGTTCACGCCGTATTGAATATTTTATTTTAGTGTTTTCTGTTCTGTTTACTTTTTCCATTTCTTATGTTATTTATTCTGTTCGGTCTTTTTATCTTCCTGCATCTCTAATCTTTTCACTTCTTTTAGAAATCGTTCGGTCTCAATGTAGAACTATTCGGTCACCTATAGGACCGTTCGGTCTTCATGCTTTGTCCATTTATTTTAATGTTTTCAATTATGTTTGGTTTAATTTAATTTCCAGTTTTAATTTAGTTTAATTCTCATCTCAAACACTTTCAAACCCCCCACTACGTGTTTGACCTAATTCTCGAACCACATTTAGTCCTTGAGAGACGACCTACGAGTCACTTCCTAGTCTATACTACATTTCTAATATGTACATTAAATTTTGCATGGGCGGCGACACCCATCAAATTTTGGCGCCGTTGCCGGGGACCAACGGTTCGGTTTTAGGTCTTTTGTTGTGTTAGTGTGTGTTGTCTTGTCTTTTGTTGTGAGTGTGATGTTCTGTTTTGTGTGTTCGTCATTGTGTGTTGCATTTGGGTAGCTTTAGTTGCATATTTTCATTGCATTCTTCTTTCCCCTCCCCCTTCTTTCTACATGTCTACCTATTTTGGTTATGTGGATATTGTTTCTTCTGCCTATGTCCATGACTTTGATTATCCTTCGGCAGTTAACTCTGATATTGCTTCTCATGCATATTCTGCTGACTTTTATGTTGAGAACAATACGGTTCCTCCTCCATCTCATGAGAGTGCTCCTAGGGATCCGTTTCCACTTGATGAGGAGGATATTCGTTGTGTTTTCAACACTGGACTGATACATTTGCTGCCTAAGTTTCATGGTTTTGCAGGTGAATGCCCACATAGACATTTGGAGGAGCTCTACACATTATGCTCTTTAATGAAACCTCCAGATGTCCCGGATGAAGACATTTTCTTAAGGGCATTTCAACACACATTACACGGAGCAGCAAAGGATTGGTGTTACTGTCTTCCTCCAGGATCCATCACCAGTTGGGAAGATCTGAAGCATCAATTTTTAGACAAATTTGGTTGTAGCGACGATCCTGGGTGGACTGATCCTAACTTGGGATGGTATGGTACTTCAGAGCATCAATATCAGGAACCATCATTCCAGACTCCTTGTATGCCTTCTCCACCTATTCAGGAACCACAGCAGCTGCAGTCTCATGAGCCTGCCCATTCTTTATCAGCTGTTGGTAGGAAATTGGAAAGCAAGCTTGATTCTCTTAAGAGTTTGGTGACATAGCTGGCATCCAACCAGAGACTAGCACCTTCATCTGCATCTGTTGCACGGTTGTGTGCTTTATGTTCTTCTAGTGACCACTATACAGATGCTTGTCCTTCTTTGGAGCACCCTGTTTCTCATGATGAGCCTCAAGCTTATGCTACCAACATCTACAATAACAGGCAGCCACTGCAGAAAAATCAGAGGAAACGGGAACAGCAAGAGGCATCTGCCAAGTCTTTTACTTCTTCTGAGCCAACATTGAATGAGTTGTGGGGGAAGATAGCCAGGCAAGCCATTAAGGAACAGTCTCGTGTTTTAGAGGGACCTCCAATTCAGACTGTTCAGATTATTGATGATGTCAGTGTCACCCGCATAGGGGATGAGGAGTAGAGTCATGAGCTTACTATTGCACCACCTACTTTCCTACACTCCTATGTCCCTGCTTTTGCGCCTGAGGATGCAGTGGATCATTCTGCTGTTATTAGTGAGATGAATCATGAATCAACCCAGGTTTTCTCAAAACTTGAAATCCCACTTGATTTGCCTGAGTTGTTCATGCATTCAGATATTCTTGATTCTGCTGCAGATTCACATGTTAGTGATGACTTGGATATAGAAACTTTGAAAACTGAAGATGTTTTAGACTTAGGATTAAATGTTGATCTTTCACAATTTTCTGAAAATTTTACATGTAGTTGTGAATCTGGTTCTTGCTCTATTTGTGTTGAGATCAATTCTGTGATACAACCAGCTTCCAACTTTATGATTGGTGATACTAACTGTGAATCTGATGAAAATATTGAGGAACAGGTAGATAGGAGTACCACCTTTGAGATAGGTAGACCACTTTCACCTTTCACCACTTTAGCCACATCTAGGGAAGTGGAGGTAAACATACCTGAGATAGATT
>NC_028357.1:10663392-10668972 GCF_000741045.1 Vigna radiata var. radiata | reverse complement strand
CTGAGCCTATCGTTGATATTGCTTCTAAATTTGAACTTGATTCATGTTCTGAGGGTATATCTGAGGTTCAGCCTCTTACACTGAGATTGGGTGTTATACCCCTGCATGTTATTTCTGTGGAACCATATTGCACTAACCATGTTGCAGGAGGTACATATGAATTTGACCAACACACACCTATGGTGGAAGACAAAGGTGCCGACAGTTTGAAGATTAATAGGCACCAGCTGAACCCACTCATCAACGATCTTTGCTTCTTAGATCCAACTGTGGAGGACATCTCCCTGCTTGATCAAATCTGGAGACTCAAGAAATTCCTCCTCACGACTTCTTTGTTGGATCCGGTGGTGGAAGAGATCTCCCTGGAAGTCCACACTTGGCAACTGCCACCATGATCAGGGGAGTTTTCTCTTCCCTTCTCCGTTTTTCCTGCTTTTATTGCACTTGTCCATGATCTGTTGACTGTTCTGATTTCTGATCTGATGATTGTGACATATTGAGGACACTGTGTAGTTTAAGTGTGGTCTATTGGGGGAGACTCTGATTTTTCTTTCTTAGTTTATGTTTTCTGCGTTAAATTTTTTCTTTTCTAGGTATTTTTTGTTGTGTCTTGTGTACAACTTTGCATGTTTCTCTTGATTTCTGGACTTTGTTTAGGTTGTCAGACTTGACCTTCACTTCATTGATTCTATGATTTGCTTGAAATCCTTGTTTTTCTCTGCTTGAAAGATGATTATGATGTTTGAGAGGTTGAATTGATTGTGACAGAAATACCCTGTGTGAGATTTGAGCCACTTGATATTCTTTCTTGTGTGTGATATGTCTCTTGATTGCTTGCACTTATGTCTTGGCTTGACTCTTTTTGAAGATTCTTGATTGATATGCATGTTTAAAAGTGATAAAGGCATATTTGTTCTTGAGCCTCTCTAGCCAAATGAGCCTACCTTGTTGTGATCCTTTGATAGCCCCTTTGAGCCTTTACTTTTCCCATTTCTTTGTTTTGAAGCTCATACACTAGCCCTAAGTGAAAAATCATGTTTACCTTAACCTTAGGGAATTTTGGAGCTTTGGAATTGTTTTGGGAATAAGTGTGGTCTCTTGGGAGATTATGATGAATTGGTTAGTTGNCTCCTCTTTTTGTTTTGTTTTGTAAATATGTTGTGTATCTTGTCTCTTAGAGTTGTGTTTTGAAAAGAGAAAAAAGAAAAGAGACAAGATGAAAAAAAATAAATAAAAAAAAAAGAAAAATGAGAAAAATATTGTGAATAATGGAGTCAAGAAGAGGATTGAATTAGAGGGTTTTGAGTGTGATTTGACTGTTTTTTCACTTGTTCCCCATTGCTCCTCTATTCCTTTTAGTTTGTAGCTTCTCACCCATATTTATCCTCCTTTGTCCTTAGCCCCATTACATCCATAAAAAACCTTTTGATTTGAACATGCATATATTTTAACTGTTGATTTTAGAGGCTTGCTAAGTCTGTTTGTTGCTTGCTTTCTTGAGTGCATTGAGTTGACATTGTTTACCTTAGACACTTGAGAGAAACACTAATAGTGTGCCTCTGTGAGGTTTTGTTGCTTTTGATTGACCTTTTGAGCTGATTGATCATTCTGCCATGTCTTGAATTGCTTGGATGACTTCATGAGTATCTGCTTTCTCTCATTATGTGTCGGATATTGTATACTTCCTTTCTTTGTCCAAATTTCTTGAGGACTGTGTAATTCTGTTTCTGTCCTAGCTAGTCTTTGTTTTTGTGTGATGAGTCTGTGTCAATTCCCTGATGTTCGTTGAACTATTCCCTGCTTTGCGTCTTTATTTTGCCCAGGAGTGCAAAAGACTAAGTGTGGTCTATTTTGATGAGTCGATATTTTATTGATTTCACTTAGCTTATTGTACCGAATTTAATCAGGGAATTGTGCTTAATTGTCCAGTATTTCCCCGTTTTTCCTAATTCTGCTTAATTTGGACGGAAATTCGTATTTTCACTAATTTGAATTTTCTGAGCTGATTAATTGCATTTTTGGTTGCAGGGAAATTTTGGGAAACATCATTTGGAGCATTAGGATGGTGGCGTGCACATTAAAGACTCAACATTTAGTTATTTCAATTTTAATTAAATTGTAACTTAGTTTTCTAGAAACTTTAATTAGGATTTCGTGTATTGGGCCCTTTTTGTGGCAAAATTGTAGAAGCCCAATGTGTGGGATACTTGGCATAGACTTTAGGGTTTCTTTTAGAGGTGGACCCCACCAATTTTAGAGCAACTTTCGGTCATGAAATGAGGAGACCGTCCACACACATTTCCAAGCCCTCACTTTCACACTATGCATGGGTTTCATGAACTTCCTCCTGGGGAGCTTGTAGGGTTTCATTTTCTTTGAGCTATGGAATGACCAAGATCATATTTTTCTTCTTCTCTTGCTTGAATCTTGATTGTCTTTGCTTGGTTGTGGTGAAAACTATCCCATATTCCACTTTGTTTCTTGCTCTTTGAAGTTGAAAGTATGAGCTTGAGGTTGTTTCTTTGCATTTTCATGATGGGTCTTTGATTTGGATGAAGAGCTATTTCATTTTTCTACTCATTTGCTGCCATATTTTCGTATTTACTTTGGTTTTCTTGGATTGGATGATGAAAATGAAGTTCTTGATGGGTTTTGGAGTGAAAAAAGCTTGAGTTGATGTATGGGTGTTTGAGTTTTGAACCATTTCTTCTTGCATTTCGTTTTTGATGTTTGGAATCATATTTTGAGCTGGACATTGTGTTTCATGATGGGGGCTAGACGGTTTTGCAAAGGGGTTTAGGGATTCCATTTTTTTTTTCATTAAAAGTTTGAAGAAAAGTGAGAGTTGGGTTGGTTTGTAGTAGTAGAACTTGGCTTTGTTGTTCTTGATTCACTTTGCAATTGAAACCTTGGGGTATCTTGAGTGTATTCTCGGTTTGGAAGGGTGGAGAAAGGTTTTGGAAGCTTGTTTGGTGGAGGAAAACCGAAAATGAGTGTAGCAAGGAGAGAGAAATGCACATTTAATTTTTTACCTCATTTGGCCATGCACAATATGAAGCACATTTACCATAGAAAGAATATTTCCCTTTTGGTCTTGACCCTTTGCTAGCTTGACGTGAATTGCATTGAAGAAGAGGATGGTTGTGTTTCTTTTTATTCCCTTTGACTTTGCACATGTGGCACCTTGGTAGAAGAGATTAAAGCACCTTTTGGAGTGTGGAATATGGAAGGCAACGTTTTTTTTAACCTTGGAAGAGGAATGAGTTTGGCAATTTAGTTTTGGTAGGGAGAGAGAACATTTCTTTGCTGCGTGGTAGGAGAGAGAGCATGGTTTTATTGTGTGTGGAAGGCACATGTTCACTTTCTTGGAGAATGAGGCACATGGGACAAAAGGAGGCAACATATGAATATTTTATTGAAGGTTGAATTGAAGTTGACTTTGGGGGACTACATGACTCACGGCCATGAAGGTTTTCTTGGGCCAATTGCACTTTTAAATTCATTTGTTGGATGTATTTGGTCACATGGAATGTGTAGGAAAAAGCATGTTTGATTATTCCTTAGTTTTGAATTAATTTACATAGTAGGATTAGTCGCTTTTTAGTTTCTCTAATTTATTTTTGCATTTAATTTAATTTAACTTTGTTGGATACTTGTTTGTCACATTGTTAGGGTCTAGTATTTTAATTTATTTCAATGTTGTCTAAGGTTTCTAGTTGTGTTAATTTAATTTCCATGGTAGCTTAAATTAGTTTGGTTGGTCATTGACGATATTGCACTGTTTCCTTGAGATTCTTGAATTGTGATTGTCTGTGCACTCTGACTTGGTTAATGTGAATTCTATTTTTGCACTTGCAATTGGGTATACGCTTAGTTTCCCAGTTGGTGTTACATCTTCGCTTAGTTGATGTAACTGAATGGTGTAACTTAGATTTGATATTAACACTGCGTTCGCTTAGTTCGCTTTTATGAAAACAGGGTTGACCTTCGCTTAGTTGGTTAACTTTGTTGGATTAGAGGTTTGAGTCGCAACTTTATTTTTTTGATCTGTGATTGGAAACATTGTGATTAAGTTAATGACCAACCGTTTTTATTCTGTATGTGATTTCGTCTTGCAATTCTGTTTTTTATATTTCTGTTGCATCCGTGTTTTAATTTAGTTTATCCGCATTCACAATCCTTTCACAAACCCCCCCCCACTTCGTGTTTGACTTGATTCTCGAACCGCAAAATTGGTCCTTAAGAGACGACCTAGGAGTCATTCCTAGCTATACTACATTTCTAATATGCAATTAAATTTGTATGGGTCGCGATGTCCGCTGAACTATTTCCTGTTTTTCGTCTTGGTTTTGCCCAGGAGTGCAAAAGACTAAGTGTGGTCTATTTTGATGAGTCGATATTTTATTCATTTCACTTAGTTTATTGTGCTAGAATTAATCAGGGAATTGTGCTTAATTGTTCGATATTTTCCCGTTTTTCCTAATTATGCTTAATTTGACCGGAAATTCTAATTTTAATTAATTTGAATTTTCTGAGCTAATTATTTGCATTATTATTTTCAGGGAAAATTTTGGAAACACAAATTGGGANATTTGNAGGAGACAAAATAAATTCAAGACTCTCAAATTAGACATTTTAAATTTTAGTTGTATTNTAATTTTAATTGTTTAAACTTTTTAGGCAAACTTTTGCATTGGGCTATTGTTAAAAAATTATGATGGGCCCAACACTTGTCACCCTAGGGTTTTCTTTTATTTTAGGGTGGACCCCACCCATCCTTAAAGGAGGACAAATGGCCCTAGGGATCCCAACATTCCCCAACCGTCATTTTTCCTTAGAGACCGTCTGCTGCAACTTTTTTTGAAATATGTTGATGCTTGGTTACTATGGATGAATGGAAAACACATTTTGATTTTTATTTCATTCTATTTGCAAGCGTTGGACTGATGAAACAACATTGCTTTTAATTTTACATTCAATAAGCACACNGACNGNTGCCAGGATGTAGCACTATTAACCAAAGCTTGCTTTTTTTTGCTCTGACCGAGAAGACTAACTTCTATTTAGCTGGGAGAAGAGGCAATCACGAGATTTAATTTCTTGAAGAAGGAGCTTCCCGCACGTTACAGTATTTAAGGATTTAATGCCTTCCCTTGCCTTGTGGCTGCAACCGCTCATTTAGGAAGAGAAGTCACGTCCAGCAGGTGTGTACGGTGACGTTGNCAATTGAGGCANANTTGGGTGATTTCCCAAGTGCTGGNATCCATTAATTCCNTTAGATAAANAGGTGATGATTAAGTGAAATGAGANCACGCTGATTCAAACATTTCTTTGTTTTAAAACACGCAGNTTACAAGGCAAGGTAATTATTTTATTATACATTNGNATTTATTTTGGAAGGAGGCATTTAATTTTAGAAAAAGAGTGGAACNNTGATGTTGATTACACGCTGCTGCAGCCATTTACAATTTCTATTTGGAAGCAGCGGGTCCCTTTNGTTTTTAAGAATAAAGGTNTTGCAACTTTTCTTAGAAAAATGNAGCCCACGGTTTTTTTNTTTTTNTANNNTNTATATNNNAT
>NC_028357.1:10657507-10663351 GCF_000741045.1 Vigna radiata var. radiata | reverse complement strand
TTTTTTNNTTTTNTTTNTNTTNTNTTTTTTTNCTTTNTTTAATGNAATGAGCCTTTAGTTTATAGCTTAACTGTTGCATCGTAATTGGTCCAAATAATTAAGCATTGAATGTCTTTACTTATTTATTTTATGCATTACAATTTGTTCACGCCGTATTGAATATTTTATTTTAGTGTTTTCTGTTATGTTTACTTTTTCCATTTCCTATGCTATTTATTTTGTTCGGTCTTTTTATCTTCCTGCATCTCTAATCTTTTCACTTCTTTTAGAAATCGTTCGGTCTCAATGTAGAACTGTTCGGTCACCTATAGGACCGTTCGGTCTTCATGCTTTGTCCATTTATTTTAATGTTTTCAATTATGTTTGGTTTAATTTAATTTCCAGTTTTAATTTAGTTTAATTCTCATCTCAAACACTTTCAAACCCCCCCACTACGTGTTTGACCTAATTCTTGAACCACATTTGGTCCTTGAGAGACGACCTAGGAGTCACTTCCTAGTCTATACTACATTTCTAATATGTACATTAAATTTTGCATGGGCGGCGACACCCATCAGTTATTAATCATGGTTGTCCATCATCAAAAAAGGAGGAGATTGTTGAGATTGTTGACAACACAAACTCTATATCAAACTGGTTTTTGATAATGACAGCACCCTGCTTAATAACAGTACATATGTTCCAGAATTACATGTTCAGTTGATATGCTATATTGTTTTGAACAATACTTTTATTGAACATGTTTTGTTAATTGGCATGATTGTTCCTATGATTGATTATGTGTTATATGTTTGGAACATGCTTGTATGAAATGTGTGTTAAAATGATTTTGATTACTTTTACACATTTCTGAAGAAAACCTCACAAGTACTTTTATGAACTTATATTTGTAGTGACAAAGGCCTAGTTCAGTCGACTACACTAGTAATGGATTCGACTAAGCTAAAATCTTTGTACAGATTTTGTGAAGGTGTACTTGATGAGATTTTGAGATGAAAAGAATTTCAAAGTGTTTTTTTCATGAGTCAGTCGACAGTGTGAAACACTTATTCGACTGTATTACTGTTATATTTGGAATTCTGTATTACAGTACATAAACATGTTCAACAGTTATAATAATCAATCAGCATAAGAACATGTAATTCAACAACAACATGTGCGTGTTATTAAGTAATATGTTGTCATCATCAAAAACTAGATTGATATAGAAATTGTGTTGTCAACAATCTCAACAATCTCCCCCTTTTTTTATGATGCACAACCATGATTAATAACCAACCATGTCTGCATGTAACACAATTAAACAGCAAAATATCAAGCAAAATAAAAGACAAAATAGTCATTCTCCCCCTTTCATAAAGCTTTCATAAATTCTCTACCCCTTTTTGCATTAGCAAAAAAGGAATGCTCTAGATATTTATGCTGATATACAACCAGAGATGCATAAAAAAGTATATGCAATTTTCAAGATGCAATGACGCTCTCTTTATCAAATTTAATCACATGTAAATGATAAATCCCCCAAAAATGCAGGCATGTGAAGAAAAATGTGTAAAATGTAATACTCCCTCTGTCATTATGCATGGATATCAAAACCAGATCACATGCACAATGCAGTATATCACAGAGTATACAAACAATATAGTACAGAGTTGTATCAAAGATAAAATATCAAACAATTTAGTCATGCAATGATACGATCATCAACAATCTCACAATATTATCTCAACCAAGATATTTAAAATCAATTTAGATTAGAGATAATAATTGATAATCAAAATAAGCAATCAATGAAAGAAAACAAATTCTAGATTTGGAATTTATAACCGTGTTATGATCAGTCGATTGCATTATTTTCCTAGACGATTGCATTGCTTCCCAAAGTTGTTGAATTCCTCTTGTAAATTTCCAAAGCAATGTTCTTCCTGCAAAACCTTTCAAAGAACTTTTCTAGATTAAGCATTCTAGTTAGACAGTAAATATAATCAGAAACAATAGAAGTCAGTGTGTAAAGATGTGTAACAGATTAAACATAATTGACTTCAATCATATTACAGTCGAATCTTCACCATTCAACATATCAGATTTCAACTAATCAAATTTAAAGCACCTGAAGTGATTTAAACTGAATTTCATTTCCTTGTAAAACAAGATATTACATTGTAGAGCACGGACAAGAAATAAAAGAGAACAAAAAAGATGGCAATCTAAGTCATACAAAAAATAAAACAGACTCAAGGAAACACCTAGGACGAGCAAGGAACATATGACAACAAGTTTCCTAGATCCCTAATCTAGTCAGAAGGTTTCAGTTGAATCCTTTTCATCAGACTTTTCTTTGTCTAGTTGCAGATTAGCATTTTGCATCAGTGTAAGATTCTCAACTGTATCACGTAGGATCCTTATTTGTTCAGCAGCATACTTCTCAAAGTTTGTTTCAGGGAAGAAGTTTGTTCCTGTTGCTGACAACCCTGATGATTTTCCTGTAAAATTCTCAGAAAAATTTTCTTCCATGAATCTTCATCCATTTATTGTATTTACTAACCCAAGAGACATAAGAGAGTCTCTGTCAAATACATTTGAGGAAGACCAGATGCATTTCTGCTCGTTACTAACATCAACCCCTAAGAGTACCAAAATTTTGCTGATAGGACAACCATAGGGCAGATACAGTGACCTTCTCAAAGCAGCATATTCCATATGATCTTTAACCACTTGCAACCAGTTTGTGGGAACGGTATGTTTGATAGCATGAAGTAGATAAATGTCCTCTGTGGTCATTCGGTCTTTCTTGGTCATATAGGGCAAGATGATTGTGTCATAATATTCTCTTCTTTCAATAACCCTTTATGCGCAAAAATGCTTTCAGTAGAATATACCCCTGGAAATCTCAGCCAATCTTGATAAACTCGTTTCTTGCTCAGCACGACATTTACTTCAATTGTAGGTAAGTGTGAATAAGCACCTTCAAACGGCAAATTTGGCACGATGTTCCAAATGAAATCATTAATATGAACATTAATCCCTTTCACCCTAGAGAAAATATCACCATTTTCAGTTCTCAAATTGTGATAGAACACCTTGACTAGGTCGGGATACTAGCTTCCCTTCATCTGAATGAAATCGGGTAGTCCTTACCTTTCTAACCAGTATGGAAACATGAACCCTTCCTTTTTTAACATGTCTAAATTGATGCTCACTAGGGCGAAAATAGTTTTGAAGGAACTACACGAAAAGCTTTGGCGCACGTCTTCATCACCAATCCATCCCAATGGATTTGATTCCTTAATCAAGTTGGTTTGCATTCTTTTTCTCCATTTTCAGTTCGACTTGAAGAACCAATGAAGATAAGATTCTTGAAACCTTCTTTCAAAGATTAGAAAATTTTGGAAGATAACAGGACACAGAATTGAACAATTTATCGACGGCTTGAAGCCCTCGGTAATGACAAAATGTCGTCGATAAACGACACTTACTGATAGTTGATCGACGGCTCAAAAGCCGTCGGTAATTTGCTTGTTGGAAACATTACCGACGGCCTGGAGGCCTTCGGTATTACCCACGGCCTTAAAGCCCTCAGTAATACCGAAGGCCATCACACCGTCGGAATTACTGGAGGGCGGAAGGCCTCGGTAACACTTTCCAAATTTGTGTGTGTTTAAAGACGGCTTTGAGGCCGTCGGTAATGTCAATTACTTTTTTCAGTCCGATTTGCTTTTGTATTAAACCCAAAACCTACAAATGAAAAATCAACAATCCCAAACATCAATTTATCCAGACAATTCAAATGCAATCATTTAACATTCATCAAGAAAACTTAAATCATTTTAAGTTTCAAAAGATGATAAGTGTCAAAACAAAGTTTAAATGCAATCCCAAACTTCTAAGTTTAAATGCAAAACAAGTTTAACTTCAAAGTTTGATAAGTGTCAAAGTTTTTAAAAAAGAAAATCTAACTAAAATTTTTTTCTAAAGTTCCTAAATATCAAAACCTACAATAATCATCAGGATTATCAAGATTATCAGGATCATCAGAATCATCACTATCTTCGTCTTGCACAGTTGTCGTCTGGAAAGGAGGCTGCTGAGGTGGACATGGCTGTTGGGATGATGACGGGGTGGTATGTCCTTGCTGAGGAACCAATNTCCTAACCAGATTTTCCAGATTTTCAAATCTGGCTAGAAGTGAATCATAAGCATCTTTACTGACGACATTGTTGGGATCAAATTTGGTAGAGGTAGATGGTTGATGTTTGAATATGCCTCCTCTTCCAGCACTATAATGAGAGGCAAGTTGTCGTACCCCATACAGTCGTCCTTTCTTTTTTCCCCCAACGGTATCAACCCAACATTGGGTCCTGATCATTTCTTTGCACACGAAAAACTCAATTGGCCAAATAATTTAGATCATATGCACACTAAGGGGTGGAATGACTCGTCAATGATTATGACAGGGTTGCATAACACTGATGACACATCTGGTGACGAATTTAATCTTAGATCTTCTAATCATGAAGTTGGAGCTCCTGTTAAAGAAACATCTCTAAATGGTCATCCTTCTGCAGGATCAAACAAGAAAGATATAACATCCACAAATTTTGCAGTTTTCTAGAGTCCAAGAGAAATGTACATGAGAAATGGGGAACTTTTGGAGGTGATTTCCCCTTCTTTTTAATCATTTTCATATATGTATATAATAAGAATGACATTGTTGCTGTATTTGAGTAGGCATTGTGTATAAACTCTACTTGTCAACAGGAAGCTGCAGTTGCTAGCAACAACAAGGTTTGGATCTTGATTGATGTTATTCTGAAGTTTTGAATGCTTGGATGTTAAATTTTTCATTGCCATGCCTGTATGCTTTATGTAGAGAAAATTGTATAATTTGTTTGCACATGGGGTCTTTTGCTATGGTTTCAACTCACTCTTTTTCTCTAGCCTTTTTTGTGGGCTTTAGGGTTCTATGTTGAGTTTATTCTTCTGAATGGGCATTGAAAGGTGGAGCCAAGAATTAATTCCCCCTATTTCACTCACTCTCTCACTCTTTCGCTCTCACCATCCTTGCCCTTTACTTTTTGGAAAGGAAAATGGGTGCACTTATCTACATCATCTCCAACTTTTGCACAGTTCCAACCCCAAAGACCAAAACAATGCAGGTAGGAACTTCTTTAATTTTGACACCATTTTCGAGAGCATAAATCATTTTCAAAAGGTGTTGAGGGGAATTTGATTCTTGCTGCCTACCACAGACAAATTGAATAACGCAAAGGACCATTGTTACTCCTAATTCCTTCATTAAGCCAATGTTTGTTCACTTCAACTATAATTAACCCTTTTTTTACAACAATTATTCATTGTATTTAAAGCATCATTCATAACATCTCAGGTAAAGAACGATTTATAAAGAACTTGTATTAACAAATAAGGATTGATCAGTTCAACCAATAAAGAACCAACACCCATCCACAAAATATAACTAGTTGAACTCAAGATATAATAGCAAATAGGCATTTCGTAAATAATTTGAAACCTGGTTCGATTTGCAAAGACGAGATGACTTATTCGTCCAAGAGCTGCACCAAACCTCCACCTCGCTGAACAGACCAGTGAGCCTTTCCTCAGCACTATCGCCTCCTCATGCCAACGTCAACGAACAACGAAGCCTCCGCCAACCACCAAACCCTAGTCCCACCATGATTCAAACCTAATGGAGCCTCCTACCTGATGAAGGTTGAAAAACAATTATTTTCATATGTCATTTTAGACCAAATTACTCCCTTTACTACTTAGAATGAGCTTAGAATCAAGCAAAACTCAATAAATGAGTCTGTAGAGAGTCAAAAG
>NC_028357.1:10638827-10653370 GCF_000741045.1 Vigna radiata var. radiata | reverse complement strand
TCCATTAATACTCGTAGGGATGGGATTTCTACCTCGAAGGGTAGTACTGCTTCCATCCCGTATACCAAGGAAAAAGGTGTTGCCCCAGTTGATGTGCGTACTGACGTGCGGTAACCGTGTAAAGCAAAAGGGAGCATTTCATGCCAATCCTTATATGTGACTACCATCTTTTGTACAATTTTTTTGATATTTTTATTAGCGGTCTCGACTGCCCCATTCATCCTTGGACGATAAGGTGAAGAGTTATGATGTCGAATTTTAAACTCTTCGCATAACTCTTTCATCATTCGGTTGTTCAGGTTTGTGGCATTGTCGGTAATAATCCTGTTAGGGAGCCCGTATCGACAAATCAACTCTCCTTTTATGAATTTGGTCACTACCTTTCTGGTGACACTGGCGTAAGAGGCGGCTTCTACCCACTTGGTGAAATAGTCAATCGCGACTAGTATAAAGCGATGCCCGTTTGTTGCTCTAGGTTCTATAGGTCCAATGACATCTATTCCCCACATTGAAAATGGCCATGGTGCTGACAATACGTTCAAGTTTACGGGTGGTGCATTGATATTATTTGCATACTTTTGGCATTTTTCACACTTTCTTACATGCATGCAACAATCCCGTTCCATGGTTAACCAAAAGTAACCGGCTCTCATAATCTTCCTAGCCATTGAGTGTCCATTCATGTGTGTGCCTAATGTACCTTCATGAACTTCTTCCACAATGGCATCAGCCTCTTTTGCTTCCACACACCTTAGGAGTACCATGTCATGATTTCTTTTGTACAAAACATCCCCGCTTAAGATAAATTTGGCCGTCAATCTCCTTAGTGTTCTCTTGTCATTCTCAAATGCATTTTCTGGGTATCCTTGAGTTTTTAGATAGTTCATAATATCGTAATACCAAGGTTTCCCATCTAACTCTTCATCTATGGAATGACAGTATGTTGGCTCTTCGTGGCTCTTCATTTTGATTATTGGTATTGCATCATCCCGGTTAATTTCAAACATCGAAGATAAGGTAGCCAAAGCATCTGCCAATTGATTGTCATCTCGCGGTATATGATGAAACGTGATGGAATCGAAATTCTCAATTAGCCTAACGATGTAAACTTGATAGGGGATTAGTTTTGCATCCATGGTTTCCCAATCTCCCTTCAATTGGTTAATGACTAAGGCGGAGTCCCCATATACATTCAAAATCTTCACCGCATGTTCAATCGCTGCTCTAATGCCCATAACACAAGCCTCGTATTCGGCGATATTGTTGGTGCAGTCGAAACACAACCTAGCCGTCATGGGTGTGTATTGGTTCTCTGGAGATATAAGTACTGCCCTTATTCCATGCCCCATTACGTTGGAAGCCCCATCAAATAGTAATGTCCATGATTTTTCGCTTGGGCCCCCCTCAACTTTTTCGAATAGGGCCATGATATCCTCATCAGGAAAATTGGGTTGCATCGGTTGATAATCCTTAACGGGTTGTTGGGCCAAACAGTCAGCTAGAGCACTACCTTTTACAGATTTTTGAGTGACGTATGTGATGTCATATTCTGACAACAACATTTGCCACCGGGCAATTCTTCCTGTGAGAGCAGGCTTTTCGAAAATATATTTAATAGGATCCATCTTGGATATCAACCGGGTGGAATGACTTAGCATGTATTGTCTTAGGCGATGAGCAGACCATGCCAATGCGCAACAACTTCGCTCTAGCGGCGAATATCATTGTTCACAATCTGTGAATCTCTTGCTTAAGTAGTATATAGCATGTTCTCTCTTTCCGATGGCGTCGTGTTGGCCCAGTATGCAGCCCATTGATCCATCTAATACAGTTAAGTAAAGAATGAGTGGCCTTCCTGGCTCGGGTGGTCTTAATACAGGAGGGTTTTGTAGGTACTGTTTGACCCTGTCGAAAGCGGCCTGACAATCCTCATTCCAAACTACTGGCTGATTTTTACGCAATAATTTGAACATGGGTTCACAAGTGGCTGTCAATTGAGATATGAGCCTAGCAATGTAGTTTAGCCAACCCAAAAAGCCTTGCACCTCTTTTTCCGTGCTGGGGGAGGGCATGTTTATTATTGCTCATACCTTGTCGGGATCTACTTCTATTCCTTTTTGACTGACCACAAAGCCCAACAACTTTCCGGATTTTACACCAAATGTGCACTTAGCTGGGTTAAGTCTGAGTTTATATTTTCTCAATCTTTCAAATAATTTTCTAAGATTGAGAATATGTTCCTCTTCCAATTCAGATTTGGCAATCATGTCATCCACATAAACTTATATTTCTTTGTGCATCATACGTGGAAAAGTGCCACCATTGCCCTTTGATAAGTTGCCCCAGCATTCTTGAGTCCGAAGGGCATCACCTTGTAACAGAAAGTTCCCCATAAAGTAATGAAGGTGCTTTTTTCCATATCTTCTGGAGCCATTTTAATCTGGTTATATCCCGAAAAGCCATCCATAAATGAAAATAATGAGAATCTAGCCGTATTGTCTACTAATGTGTCAATATGTGGTAAAGGGAAATTATCTTTTGGACTTGCGCGGTTCAGATCACGGTAGTCAACGCACATTCGTACTTTACCATCCTTTTTTGGTACCGGCACAACATTTGCCACCCATTGAGGGTACTTTGGCACAGCTAGGAATCTCGCGTCGAATTGCTTTCGTATCTCATCTTTGATCTTTAAAGATATTTCTGGTTTCATTCTTCTTAATTTCTGTTTAACTGGAAGACACTATGGCTTGAGTGGTAACTTATGCTGAACAATGTCCGTATCCAAACCAGGCATATCATCGTACGACCAAGCAAACACGTCCCTAAATTCTTTTAGCAAAGCACATAACTCCTCTTTCACTTCCTTTTTCATACTAGTGCCGACTTCTACCTCTTTTCTCTCGCTCTCCTCTCCTACATTAAAGATCTCAACTTCCTCTTGGTGGGGCCTTATTTCCTTGGAATCTTGTTCAACTAATCTCATTAATTCTAGAGAGGGTTCCAAGTCAATTTCATAATCATCTTCCATGTTATTGANAGGGCGCTCAAAATTAGGAATATCAACGTTATTGTTTTCAAAACATTCATGGTCACATCTGCATCATTTAAGTTAANAACGCTTCTTTTAAGGCAAATGATAACACAAGATGAAGAAACAAAACAAGCAAAGTTTAAATGTTAAGCTGAAAGTAAAAAAAGTGTCAACCCGTAACGTACGAGCCTCAATGCTCCAGGCAAAGCAATGAGGCTAATTAAAAACTATTACATTTCGTTAAGCATCACAGGTAAGTTCATTATCTTCCAATTCTTGAGTTGTGCATCTAGGGAGCAGGGCCGCACAAAATCTGATCCTTCATCTTCATTCCCAATTGTTGCTATTAGGCTGGTGTTANTCCATCCGNNGCTACGAAAACTCTCANTTATATTGCAAATGCGGATTTTTCCTACCACCGGATCCCTTCCTTCCATGCGAGCCAAACTTCGTTCTTTCTTTTCCTCTCTTACTCTCCTTTTGTCGTCCTTGGTGGGCTTGTACCCTAGGCCATATCTATTCTTATTCTAGACCAGCTCTAGTAGGAGGGTTCGTCCATGCTCATATTTCCCAAGACCTTTT
This sequence comes from Vigna radiata var. radiata, assembly GCF_000741045.1. Classification (NCBI taxonomy): domain Eukaryota; kingdom Viridiplantae; phylum Streptophyta; class Magnoliopsida; order Fabales; family Fabaceae; genus Vigna; species Vigna radiata. The sequence continues at coordinate 10,649,754 of NC_028357.1, read as the reverse complement.
CCGTACTTAAAACCTTCCTTTAGCATGATCTTAGCCATCATAAGAGAAGCACAAGACAAGTACGGCGTTACTGGTATTGATTCCACATAAGCATTTCCAACGATCTCCAACGATTGAAATGCGGTCTCGAGAGCTTCTTCTGCGGTCTCAACATAACGAGTAGACAAGGGCCCACTAAAAAGGAAGTCTTCTTCTCCTAAAACTATGATTAATTGGTTACCCATGACATACTTTAGTTTCTGGTGTAACGTAGAGGGCACCACTGCGGCTGAATGGATCCAAGGGCGACCTAACAAACAACTGTAGGCTGGATGAATGTCCACAACTTGGAACATTATTTGAAAAACACAAGGCCCGACCTGTACTGGCAAATCTATCTCTCCCATTACATCTCTCCTGCTTCCATCAAAAGTTCTTACAATCATAGTACTTGGCTTCATGTGGGTCACGTCGTATGGTAATTTTTCCAGCGTCACTTTAGGCATTACGTTCAAAGAAGAACCATTATCTATCATAACTCGTGCTATGGCATGATCCAAGCATTTTACAGAGATATGAAGGGCCTTGTTGTGCCCTCTCCCTTCAGCGGGTATCTCTTCGTTAGTGAAGGTGAGTTAATCATTAGCAATGATGTTGCTAACAATCCCTTCGAACTGGTCCAAGGAAATATTTTGCTCCACGTGAGCCCTGCCGAGTATTTTCAATAATAGCTTCCTGTGCGAGGTTGAATGCATGAGTAATTCCAAGAGGGAGATCCTAGCTGGCATGTGTTTCAGTTGATCTACCACTTTATACTCGCTTTGTTGTATAAACCTCAGGAATTCACAAGCTTCTTCATCGGAAACTTCTTCCCCATAGCTCTTATCTGACGACAAGATCTTTCCTTCTGAGAGTTCCTTATCTTTCTTTGCCAAAAGCGACGGTGAACAGATTCGTCCACTTTTCGTTATATTGCCACTGCCTGATATATTTTCAATGATCGGCTCGTTGCGTTCTTCTTCAAGCACACGCGCGCCATATCTCCATGGGACAGTCTTGTTATTTTTATAGGGGAAAGGGGAAGGTGTCTGGATAACAACGGAGGTCTTTCCTGTTGCTACGAGCATAGGAGTGGTCTTGGGGAAGCGAATAACTAATGGTTCTGGTAAAGTCATATTGGGTTCTCCACTCGTTTTTGCAAATACCTCCCCTTCTTTATCCTCATAGTATATTTGTAAGAAACTTCTGTCAATCAGATCTTGGAGAATGCTCATAAACACAGTACATTCATTAATGACATGTTCAGCTCCTGGGTGGATTCCATATGCCTCCCCGAGGTCACTTTTGCCCCTTAGCAATCCTAGCTTTACCATCTTTTCAAAAATGAACTTTTTAGAACTTTGAATTTCACTTACATTCTTTACTAGCTTGTGTCCTCTCACCTCAATAGCATTTGTTGATGTATTTCCATGTTCGGCGAGGGGATTAACTTCAACACTAGGTTTGTCCTCCTGGAATTTCAACCATCCTGCATCAATTAGTGATTGTACTGTGGATTTAAGAGCTATGCACCTCTCTGTCGAATGGCCAATGCCTCCCCCGTGAAAATCACATTTTACATTTGGATCATAATTGGGAGGGTAAGGTGGTTGTATAGGTCTCATGGGCCGAATACTAGCCAGTCCTTTTTTCAAGAGATGGGGTAACAAATATGTATGTCATGGGAATGGGCGTGAAATTTCTCACTAGGTCCCTCCTGGGGTGAGCGTTTTGGCCCATGTTCTGATCAGGACCCAAACCGGCTCCAGCTCTCCAAGCATTCTGTGGGGGTTGATGATATCCTGGCTGTCGATATTTCATTTGGGGACCAGGTGCGGTGTTGTTCACATAGGGAGGGTAACTCGAGCTTGGCGGATAACCATGAGTGGGAGCATGACCTCTCCACAGAGATACTGATGATGTCGCATGCACTCCCCCTTCTTTCTTTTTCCCCGCGTTAAAAATAGATTTCTTCGGAGTGATAGCCTGAGACGTAATTTTGCCACTTTTCAGTCCGAGCTCAATCCTCTCGCCTATGATGATGATATCAGCGAAATTGGAAGACACATTTCCAATCATATGCTCATAAAATGGTGGTTGTAGTGTGCTCACAAACATTGCAACCATCTCCTTGTCATATAGAGGTGGCTCAACCTGCGCTGCCAACTCTCTCCATCGTTGCGCATATTCCTTGAAAGACTCTTCCTCTTTCTTCGTCATGTGGTGCAATTGTAATCGGTCTGGCGCGGCATGTATATTGTATTTGTATTGCCTTATAAAGGCGTCCGCCAGATTTGCCCAAGAATGGATATGAGAGGAATTCAAATGTGTGTACCAACTTAACACTGCATCAGCCAAGCTATCTTGAAAGAGATGAATAAGTAATTTGTCGTCATGAGCATAAGCAGCCATCTTTCGACAATACATGGTCAAATGATTCTTCGGGCATGTGTTACCCTTGTACTTCTCGAATTCTGGGACCTTGAACTTGTGTGGAATTGTCACTCCTGGGGCCAGACTCAACCTTCTATGGCCCTCAGTCTGTCTTCTAAAATGTCGAGTTTATCTTTTGTTCCTTCTACTTTTGCATGCAAGGGAGTTTCTTGTGCGATAACGGTGTGGAGAGGCTTGGATGCTTCAATGGTTCTTGCCTCGGTTGCATGGCTAGGCTCTTGGGTACTTGTGGGAATTATGCTATTAGTTATGGGAAGTGTCACAGGAGGCTCCTCTGACTGATCTCCAATGGGCGGTGTGTAACCTGGTGGTAAGCCATACACTGGAAACGTGAATTGCATGCCCACATCATTATGTATTGGAGGGTGAGTATTATCCTCGGTCTTTGCAGATGAAGTATCTCCTGCAGTTTTCATGGCTTTCAAAGCTTCTAAAATTTGACCGACTTGATCCTTTAGTTGGCTAATATCGGCCTTCACAATTTCACGCTCCTCTTCCCAATCCTCCATAGCTTTGGCCTTTGCTCGAGTCCTATAAGGATGTCGTGGAAGCCTCGCCGTTGTTTTTCTTTATTTGACTTTAAACTGTTTTATTTTTTTATTAATTAATTTGGATTAGACGAAAAGTGAATTATGCGAAAATGCAGAAATGATGCATGCTTGGAAGAAAAGGCAGAAATCACAGTTCCCTGATATCGTGGTAAGAGAAATTAACACAGCCTGATTCCATCGCAAACAAACCCAGACCTTATTTAAACTGAAAAAAGTACAAGTTATGAAAATATCAGCTCCTAGCTCGGGCGATGAAAGTCTTCATCTCACCCACTAACTATTTACAATAACTAATAAAAAAAGTGACTTCTTCAGGTGGGTTACAAAAATGTGTCATTATTTCAGCCTCAGATACCATCTTGGGGATATCTTTGATAGCTCCATTGGCAAGGGCGGCTAGTTGGGAGAAATTCCTCCTCTAGTGTTCCACGGCCTGCTCTTGATTCTGAATATGACTCTCCATCTACCTCATCATAGCCTGATTTCTCTCTTCTACTTCTATCAATCTTGCTTGTTTAGCAATGCAACTCTCCATCTGCTTCACCACAGCCTGTCGCCTTTCTTCCGCCTCTTCACGCTCCTGATCTAGCTCTACCTCAAATGTCATTGCCATCCTTTTCATTTGTCCCTCTGTTTCTTTGACTTGAATCTGGGCTTCCCTCAGTCTTTTTAGGGCTTCTTGTCTATCTCTCTTGGTCTCTTCATAAAGATACCTCAAGTGTTCCTCAGCCTCTAGTGCCGTATTTCTTTCTTTGACCCTCAAGGCTAACTCCGTGCTGGCGGCTGCAAGATCTTGCTTTATTCAGAGTGTATAATCTCCTTTGATGCTTTGTTTCCTGATAACCTCCTCATATGCCCACGTCACTTCTTCTTTTTCCGCCCTCAAATCTACAACATCGTTGCGAGCATTTCGCAGCTCCTTTATTAACTTAGCATTTTGATTTTTTAGCTCTTCTATTTCTCTCTCCAATTGTCTTACTTTATAAGACTCTTCATTTAGATATATCCTTTCATCTTCTAGCTGACCTGTGATGGATTTGAATGGCAATCTAATGTCATTTACCCTTTGCGTGATCCAATTGTGATAACTGACTTCTTGGTTTATCACTCCTGTCCTTTCATCTGCTTCGAATCGCACGACATTTCCCCAGGCTCCTCTGATCTCCCTTAGTTTTTCAATAAAACCTTCATCTTCATAATAAATGAAAACTGGAATGAGATAATCGGATGATGGTGCCCCTCTCATGGGATGCCCAAACTGCCTTTGAACCAAAGTAGGATTGTAATTGATACAACACCGAGCTACAATGAGTGGAATGTTGGGGAAATTACCACAATAATGGATGAAGCACCTGCCCCTAAGCCAAGAAGGACACCACTTTATCTTCCCTCCATTTAGACCAGCGAAGAAATGAGCCCAATCCTTCGCCCCTACGCTATGGTCCACCGTTCTCTTGAACACGCGAGAAGTCAACCACTGATATAATGCCGGCAAACAACAAATGATCTTTTGTCCTTTCCTTTCATGGCAGAAACTCATTGTCCCATAGACATCAGCAAGGACTNCAGTGACNGGATTTTCCGCTCTCGTCTTCTTTGCCACAAAGACATCCATTGCTCNGTAATCCACAAAATCCTCAATCTTGGGAAACAACATGATGCCATATAAGGTAAGGGCAAACACGTCCATGAAGGTTTCCCATTCTTCGCTGTCAGCCAAGTGATGAAGGTATTGCTCCAAATACTCTCAAGGGAGTCCTCTCACCTGATTTCTTGTTACCAATTTATCCTCTAATTCTCTAGGGGGCAATCTCATGATAGCAGCGATAGTAGTAACGGAAGCGTGATGCTTTAGGTGTTGGTAGGGGATTGTACCTTCCAACGGTAGGCCCAAGATGTGCTCGAACTCTTCTACAGTCGGTGCTAGTTGGAAGTCTTGAAATGTAAAACACCTTACTGGAGAATCGTAATATTGAGACAAGGTAGTGATAGTGAGTGATGGTACATCCACCTCCATCAAACTGAGTAGATTTCCATATTTCCTTCTGAACGCTTCTCTCTTCATCGTCTTCATTTGTTTTCCTAAATTGATCAATCTCGTCATATTCACGCTGGGAACTCTAATGTGTGGTCTTCTTCTAGTTTGTTGCATGGTTTTAGATTCGATGTTAAGTTCCAACCTTTTGATATCAAAAAACTATGTGATTTTTGCTGGTATTGGTAGAAAAAAAAAGTTGCTAATGCATGGGATGTATGAAAACATATATGCCGAATAAATAATTAACAGGCAACATGCTTTATTCCTCTAAAGTAGGTCTAATGTTTTGATGTTTAAGAAATGTATGTGGAATCTCACGAGGATGGCTCCCTAAACCTAAGATCAAGGCCACCAGAGCTATGGTCCTTTTCACAGCTTTTCCACAACAGTTGATCGCAACTAGGTGTGAAATTGCATGTAAAGAGAACAGCAACTGGCTGGGGCTTTCACGATAGCCAAACTGGAATTAGTCCAGACGTGACACCGCTACACAACCCCTCTAATTCTATGTTACACTCAGACTCGGGTATAGGGTCTCACTCATGATATGTACAGTAATAATAATGAGAAAAAAAGCATATAAATGAATTACAAGAATAAATAAAGACAATCATATATAATAAAGAAAAGAAAAACTACAAAAATAAAATAAAATAAAACTAGAATAAAAAAAACCACATCAATTTTGAACATTTAATTAATAAGGCCTGATTCTCTATGCACTTCCCAGTGGAGTCGCCAACTGTCGCAACCGGGATCGCGAGGGGACGGCGAACCGAAAAAACAAACGGTTTTAGAAAATATTTTGGGAGTCGCCACCATAATTTATTATGGAAAAATATGGAAAAACCCTAAAATAAAAAGCATGGTCTACAAAAAAAGAGATTTTAAGTTCGGGAATCAGTTACACGTAAGGAAGGTATTAGCACCCACCGCGCCTGCCAAGGCCAGTACCTTTAATTAAATGTATAAAATTAATGTGGTTTTCAAAAATATGAATTTTCCCCAAAAAATAAAGTAAATAGAAATAAAAATAAATTATTAAGAAACAAAAAAAAATATTTTTTATTTTTATGAACCCGGCAAGGATTGACCTTGGTCCTACGTATATCCATTAATAGACAATCACGGCTCACGTAGTTCTTTATCTAGAAAAAGGTTTGTGAGTTTGTTTAAAAAAATGGATTGATTTATATTTTTGAAAAGCCCGAAAATAAGGGATTGCGTAATTTTGATAAAAATATTTAGTTTAACAAAAATTAACCCTTTTTTGGTTTTAAATAGTTTTGTATGTTTTTTTATATTTTAAGAAAAAAAGAAGAAGAAGAAACTGGCCATAGTCCAACGCGTACTTAAATTAAAAAAAAAAAGTATCTTTGGAAGAAAACTTCAAAGTATAATAAAAAGAGAAAAAATAAGAGTGTAGAGGTGACATACCTTTTAGCTTCTGGAACCTCCTTAGTGCTTTCTCCGGTGGTTGTTGTTGACAGAACCCTTGGGTGTGAGAACTTATTTTTCTCTATACTCTTTCTTTCAAATTCTATAATCTCTAGGTTTTTTTCTCTATTTTTTTCAGTACCCTTTTTCCCTTCCACAGAGTGTGTATTTATAGGCACACATTGTAATATTAATGTGATCTTGCCTTAATGGCGAATTAATTGACAATTAGCAAAATAAGGAAAGAAATGGTCTTGATTGCAATCAAATAAAATTTGTGACAAAGATTATAATAATTACCAGAAAAATTTGCCCATTTAAAAAAGGATCTTATTTTTTTTCTTCANGAATAAACTGATGCAGCAAATTATATCAATATATTTGTTATTATTGCTTACCATTAATGCCATAATATGATTCAAATTATTACCATGTTAAACAAATATTTCAAAAACATTCTAAAATTATGTGCCCTGCGTTGAGGAAGATTATTATTTTCTTTAATATTGATTATTAACTTTCCCGGACAAAATTGGGTGTTGACATACACGTCGTCGGAGAAATCACTGCAAAGCACTCGTCCAACGATTTCCTAGCCAGTCTTCGAGCAAGTCTTCAAGCAAATCTTCGAGCAAAAACCAAGTCTTCTATTAGTTAGGGTTTAGCATTTTTGGTTTTGGAGAAGGGACGAGCTGTTGGTGGGAATGTTTTGCAGAGCGGGAATACAGTGAGTTGGGGAAAATTAATGGAGGGTATTACTGAAGGCTCTTAATCCATCGGTAATTTAATTCCCTAAGTCATTACCGAGGGCTCTAAAGCCGTCGGGAAATGGCCGCCGGTAATAAGCACTTTTCCTGTAGTGAGAATTATAAAATTATTCATTTGATGGAGAACAGTGAATAACGATGATTAAAAAACCAAGATATAGTCGAATGGATTACTAAAGTAGTCGACTAGGACATATGAAAACAGAGTTTTTAAACTCAAACAATCAATCAAGCAGACAGAAAATATTTTCATGTTATCACACAACAACAACCAATCAAATTTAGCAATATGCAGTAGATTGATATAGTTTTACCAGTTGTAGATACTCAAGAATTTGATTAATCTAGATTGATTCATCCTTGAGATCATGTTGCACCTGCTTTGTATCCTGCAAAACAGTTTAAGTTTTGGTTGCTAGTACCCATTTAACTTTGGGTCCATGATTTTCAATCTTTATCACTTGTTCCTTTAGTCTCCATACACATAATCCTTTAGGAACAACAACATTTCTATAATAACAATTTCTAACAGTGTGGCCAACACAATTACAATAGAAACATGCATTTCTAGCAAGTTTACTTAAATCAGTAAATCTCTTAGCATTGGTTCTGTTAGATTGAGCTTTGTATCCAATTCCTTGCTTGTATATAGCTCTACCAGATGATTTTAATACAGCATTTAAATTGTCTCTACCTTGAGTAAACTTAGCTAGCGTGCTGGTCAAGTAATTTATCTTTTCAATATGAGCACGAAAATTTTCACAAACTTTTTCTACTGTTGTTAGCACTCTGGCAAGTGTACCAGATCGTATCAAGTAATAATAAATGGTAAGTCCAAGTATCGTTTTCCCAAGAAACTCATGGCACTAAATTGTTCTGCTCTTGCTTAACCAATCAAGACTATAAGAACAATATTCTTTTGGGGTTTTTGAATATAAAGTACGAAAAAATAAACATGAATGTAATTTGATCAATTGAGGTTAAACACAAAAGTGGATGGATGATGTTGATAATATGAGATGAATTTGTTGCTAGGGTTCAGATTTCACCCAATCACTCTCATAAATCTACTTTTCTTATTAAATTCGCTTATTTATCATATTACCATGCAAACTTTCTTGGTCTATCCTTAACCCAATCCCTTGGCAAAAAGAGCCTATTACTAATTACCGGCTTGTTATCCCTAGCCTCCCCTAGTAACTAATAATGCATAATAAATGGAAGCAAAATACAATTGAACGTCCTACCCCTATCCCTAGGTGGTATTTCTTAATCAAGGAATTCCCCCCAGTTCATGACATTACTATACGTTCCCACATAAATAAAGACAAACAACATTTACCGAATGAGTTAAACGATAAAAGCATTAAATACAGGTAAGGAACCCAACAATTGATAGATCAAGTATATGCAAGCATATGAATTAAATAAGAATTTCAATATAAGAGAGTTTAAAGCTTACATTTTTCCCCAACAACAAATAAGGTTTAGTTCCCCATCGTCACGGAGAAACTAGGTGAATGGAATGAAAGAATGGAGATAGAAACCCTAAAGAGTAGAAAAAGGATAGTTGTCACCATCTCCAAATCTACCCCCAATGGGGTGAAAAGTGTGTTTCTATGCCTAAGCCATCAAAAGATACATTCTCTAGGGTGTTCTGGCCTTTAAATAGCGCATAAAAATAACAGAAAACAAGTCCAAGTCCAAACAGATCATAAAAATAACATAAAAGAGGTCCAGGCCCATATCCAAACCGCTCAGCGCTCAAAAACAGCACTCAGTGGTTTGCCAAAAAACCGCTCAGCACCCAAAGCCACCGCTCAGCGCTCTGCTCAACATTTTGGTCAATTGGTTGACTTTTCTGGTTGACTGTTGACTTTTCTGGTTGACTATTTGACTTTTCTACATTATATTTGACTTTTCTACACTACAACCCTTGGTACTTCAACCTTTCTTTCAATTCATTCCAAAAACCTACAAAATCAAGGAAATTTAATGATAAAATCATGAAACATGTCCTCAACTCTTTTATTCACAAAACTAAAGAAAAATCATGAGTCAAAGCAAGTTTCTAAGTCAACAAGGGTGCATTTGATATCAAAATTAAGTATGAAAATAACGATTTTTCAACCGTTATCAACTGTAACCGTTTCAATTTTAACATATTTAACAGATAACAAAGCTTCGTTTAATTCTTTTTCTAATTTTTCATTTTCAGCAACAAGGTTATTAATCGTATACTCATTGTTAGGAAACAGGTAGGCTTCGTTTTACACAAGGAGGGGGGTGAATTGGTGTTAGTTCAAAAACAAAATCTTTTAGCAATCTTAATATGAAAATGCAAAGCTTTTTAATCTTTCTTGAAATGCAAGTAATGAAAATTCAATGCAGCGGAAAAATGCAGTTGACCGCTAAACAGATAAAGTCGACTGGAAATAAAGAGTGCAGGGATAGAGAAAAACAAACACTGGTTTTTATACTGGTTCGGCCAACAATACCTACATCCAGTGTCCTTCCAACCCAGGAAGCAAATGCACTATAATGGTTGCGTTTTTACAACAAGGAATTTATACAAGCACCAAGCAAAAATATAAATCTCCTCTGTAACCCAAAACCAAATATAGATACACACACAAAAACCAGAATTGCAGCAAGAATCTCCTTTTCTACAATCTACACCCACGTCAAACAGTCCTCAACGTGTAACCAACACTCTTCACAGGATGCCAAGCCTATCACGGCAGATTTCACAAGTTGCCAAGCCTTCAATCAAATGCAGCAGTCTTCACAAGATGCACGTTCTTTGTGCAGATAATTATCAAGCAGTATGCGCAAATGACTCCTCCCTTTGAATCTCTCTCAAGAAAGATCACCACCGTCTTCTTGGAGAATTCTTGGAGCTTTTAAAACAAAGAATTTAATCTGAAACAGGAAAATGAAAATGTCAGATCAACAAAAGTCACAGAACAATTTGCGTTCTGTCTATTTATAGTTTTCTATTAGATCAAGTTGCTTCTCATTCGAATAGCCTACTAATTCAGTCGACTGTATTAAAACAGTTATAAGAGACAGTCAACTCAAAGGCTCCTCAGTCAACAAAATCAACACACATTTATGACAATTGACTAGGTCACACAGTCTTAGCTAAATTTTGAAAAATATAGCCGTTGGAGCGTGTAGACTTAACAGAATTCTAAACAGATCAGTAATACAGTCGAATATGTAATCCATCATGTCGGCTGACACATGAAAAAACACTTTCAAATTATTTTCAACTCAATCTCACATAGCACAGGTTCACAAAATATGTACAAAGATTTTAGCATAGTCGAATCCATTATGAGTGTATTCGACTGGACCATAACTTTGTCACAACAAATATAAGTTCATAAAGGTGTTTGTGATCTTTTCTTTCAGAAATGTGCATGTTGACAGATTGGCAAGTGTACCAAATCGTACAAGTAATATAAATGGTAAGACCAAGTATTGTTTTTCCCAAGAGACTCGTATGGCTTTCTCTTTCGCGTGAATTAAAATAATAAGACTTAAAAAATAAAATTTCATAAATTGGATTTGAGGATAAATATATTAACATGCAAAATAAATGTTGATTCAATTGACAAGTGAAAATAATGGATGGATGGATGTTGTTGGGTACTAAC
>NC_028357.1:10633027-10637792 GCF_000741045.1 Vigna radiata var. radiata | reverse complement strand
TGAGTTTTGCTTGATTCTAAGCTCATTCCGAGTAGTAAAGGGTGTAATTTGATCCAAATTGACATGTGAAAATCACTGTTTTTCAACCTTCATCAACACCCCAAACATAGAATTTTGCTTGCCCTCGAGCAAAACAAAACAACACACAAAGAAAAACTTGGCTTTACACTGTTTCATCCAATGCCTCAACAATCCCAAGGTACATGACAAAACCACTCAATTCAATATCCTCAGTGAAATCCAAAATAAGATTTATGCATGCTTTCAATCCAGAGATTGCACAATAGATGTTATACACTATGAATGATCAATCCACTAAGCAAAAATGTACTCATGAAATTTAACAATTCAAACCAAGCAAGTGTTTCACTCAATCACTCAAGTGTTTACGGTGACACTCCAACTCTCTATTGTTCACAAGTCACATGAAAAAAAATTGCCAGTTATCTCAAACAATCAACATCTTTACATGCAAATGCCATCAAAAGGACTTTTCCAAGGCTTGTAATGAGGTTGGGCTAACAAGAAAGAATTGGTTTTTCTAGAATGCAAAATCCTTGAGTCAAGAGAGCTATTAACATACTCAACAATTAAGCATAACTCTCTTCCTCACCAATCTCTCTCATTCCCAACTTTTTCCCTTTTCTTTTTCTTTTGCACTGAGCTCTTCTTCATGCTTTTCTTCTTTTCTTTTCTTTTTCTCATGAATTTTTCTTTTCAAAACATTTGAGCTCAATGCTTTTCACTTGCTATTTCAACTTTCCCCCAAGAACCCCAAACTTGAACCTTTTTATCACATACAATTAAGCTCATCCCAACTCAAGGTACAAAATTTCAAAACAAGGGTTCACATACTGTTTTAAGGTTAAGGTTCAAAAAAGGTAAAATATTTTTAAGCACTTTGGGTGAAAATTTGGCTAGAGAAGGGTTTTCAAAAATGGTCTTGATCATATGACATTCACATGCAATTCAATTGATCATCAAAATTAAGGCAATATCATCCATGTTTTTCTGTGAACAATACATGCAACAGTAAAAACTCTGGAGCTCAAGATCTCACACACATGCTTCCTCACACATAATTCATTCATACACCATGCCTAGCATCATGACCACAATCATAAATTCATCACCCATCTATTTTATGGATATCATCATGCATTACAATTCACTTCTCTTTCACATCAAATAATCATCAAGTAGATTCATCAAGCACATCTGGTGGTCCAACACTTTCAGAGCAAGTAGTAAAGCCAAGAGTACACACCAAAATAAAAATTCAACTTATTCTATGAATTTAAACAGAAACAAAATAAAACAAATAAAAGAAAGAAAACAAAAGTGAAAGAAAGAAAAACTAAGTCCTGTCTATAGACATCCATCAGTAGATGTCTGCACTCAGCCCATGCTGTCATCGGAGTCCTCCTGACTCTCATCATCTGGGTCCTCAAAGTTCTCCTCCTCAGTGTTAGGAGCTCCAGCTGCTCCAAAACCACTACTCTGCGCTTGCTGCTCAGGCCAAGCCACAACTGCATGAAACTCATCCATGGTCCACCTGTGTGCTGGTGGATGGTCATATAATCCAACGATCATCTCAGTTGTCGTCACCTGCCCTCTGTGAAGGGCCTCCATCCGGGCCTCCACCATGGACATATACATGTCCCTCATCTGGAAAGGCTTCGCATGCTGAGCTGGTACCTCATCGGGCACCTGCTCCTGCTGATCAGCAGCTCTCCTACGCCTTCTCCTGGGTGTTGCCCCTGCTGCATGAGTTGCACCTGCTGCTCTAGCCACAGCACAAAACTGGTGGAAATATGCCGCATCAATGGCATTCTTGAGTCTCTCAAATGGGGGAACTGCAATGTTCACCCGAGCCTGCTAGCACAGAAAAGTGATCAAAGAGGGATGCCCCAATGGCATCCTACTGCTAATAGTCATGGCACAGGTCCTGATCTCGTCGGCGATGATCTGGCCGACGTTGACCTCCATTTGTCTCATGAGATAGAAAATAAGACGAACTCTATGAATAGTGATATCAGAGATGTGGGAGCACGGCTGGATGTTAGAATTGGTGAACGCCATCCAGTATCTAGCTAATGGAATCATATCCAACCGTCGAATGTTTACCGGCGCACCGCTGGCGTTAGTCTGAAAGTGTCTTCCTGGAAGACACAACCTCCTCAATATCACTACATCATTAAGCACACCAGAATGTGTTGCATACTGGCATCCCTCCCCTGGCCACTCTATTCCTAAGAAGTTGTTAATGGTATCGGGGTCATAACTGATAATATGCCCCCTCACGAAGCTCCTATATCTCCCAGCAACCACTTCTCCTCTGGGTACTGTGTTGGTGTAAAACTCCTTCACCAACTCTACACTGGCAGGTGCCGGATAAGTAGTTAGTTTCTCCCAATCTCTCCTCAGAATCTCCTCCTCAAATTCAGGAACCAAGTCAGGTAGAAAGGAGGTCTTCCTCTCCATAAACAACCTCCTTTCTTGTACAGTGGCAAAGTGTTCCTCATGTTACCTGGAAAGGAACCTTTGAGAGTCAAATCCTCTCGAGCTCTCTGGCATCTTCCTTTTGCCTGCAGTGTTTCTTATCTGGCGCGATGCTGAAGCCATCTCTGTAACAATTACAATATACCACAAACCACAGAAATCCATTGTCAGGAGTTAATCCATCAACAACTATTCAGATCCAGCAAAATTCTCAACATGAGTGCACAGAAAAATTACAGAAAAAATCACAAGAACACAGCATACCTCCCGGCGGTACAGAGGCTTACCGCCCGGTGGTACAGGCACACCACCCGGCGGTAACGAGGTTTTCAAAAATTTTTCCACAAAACGCTCTTAATCTCCACTCCAATACTAATTCCTATCATGCAATTCAATTCCAAACAGTTTAATTGGTCCAAAACAGTTCCCAATTCAACAACTTGTGCAAAGAATCTCAAAGCCCTAAATTACCTAATTCCTAAACATGCTCAACAAGAATTTCAACATCAGGAACATAACAAATGAAAATTTACAACTTACTTGAGTGGAGTTATGAATGCTAGCAACAATTACTCCAATAGATGATGGAAAACTCTAAATAGACACTCTCACCAAGAAAAACCCAAAAATGACCAAGAACAAAACCCTTTGTGTGAATGGGTGTTGACAAAGTGTATGGAAGTCTCTCTAAAACCCTCTAGGAAGTGCAAATCTGTAGCAAGGAAGCAAGGAGACCGCCTGGCGACACTCAAAGGGGTAAGAAAAAGTGAGGAAGTTCTGAAAATACCCAGCTTTTAAAGAGCTCGGGTTTGTGTCTGCCACCACCGCCCGGCGGCAAAGTGGACCACCCGGCGATGGCTTTAAAATTTTCCTTCCCTCTTTTCTTGTTTGCCTCTTTGTGGTTTCCCCTAGTGACTCCTGATCTATGCCCTAGATTTTCCAATCACAAGATTTTCCTCACTCAAATGCATGTGCTCACACAGAAAGTAATAAACAAAATTTTGAAAAACAGAAGCAAACAAAGAAATTCAAATAATGAACAAGTAGTTAAGAAAGTCTCCCCAGACACCCATCAGTAGGTGTCAAACTTCTTTGTGCTTAGTAACTCCTTCTTCTTCTTCTTTATGCTAAACCTCTTCAAGAAATTGATCATACCAAGCACATGTTTCCATCCATCAATCATAGGAGCCTTGATCGCTAATCTCTCAAAGATCTCCTTGAAATACTTAACCCTATTTTCCTTCCTAGGGTTGTTCTTATTATGAGGAAATGGTTCTTTACATGATTTTTTTCTCTTTCCTCTCTTCCTCTTTCTCTTAAGTTTCTCCTTCCTTGACCTTCTCTTTTTCTTTTTCGTCCTTTTCTTTATTTTCAATTTTTTTCTTTTCTTTCTTTTTCTTTTCTCAACCATGGCTTTTCCTACCTCGTCTTTCTCCTCACTCTCATTCGAACTTTTTATTTTTATCTCTTCGATCTCTTCTACATTTTTCTCAACAATTAGTTCTTGTGTTTTTGTTTCCTCTTCCAACATGTCTAACTCTTCTTCCTCTTTCTTTTCCTTACTGAGAACCTTATCATGTGCACAGATAGTTGCTTGACATTCTTCTATAGGGTCGACTTCAGTATCAACCCTAATAATGCCCAAAGCCCTCAAAGCATGAGAGTGTTGTTCCTGCAATAAACATGCTTGTTTTTCTCCCAAAGTTTCTTTGCAAATAGGAAATTGTTTTTGTTGTAAACGTTGTTGGTCTCCCAACCTTTCTTTTGGTCCAGGGACTACGTATTGCCGCAAGAATTTTTGGACTTCCCCCAACGCTTCTTCTGGTACAGAGAATAATTCCTGCTGCAAACGTTCTTTAACTTCCCCTAAAGTTTCTTTTCGTGAGGAGGACTGATGCCCTAAGTAGTTTCGATATATATTTGAAAATATATCCCCACAATGGTTGAAATCATTTTGGTAGAATTGAGTGCCCATATAATCGAGTTCTTGTTTAAACTGCATCCTGCAATTGTTAGGCACAAAACCCTAGAAAAGAATTATTGGAACAAAAATAAAAATAAACATCAAGTCAACTCAATTAATTCACACTACTAGAAAAATAAACCTCGAGTCCCCGGCAATGGCGCCAAAAACTTGTTGACAGATTAGCAAGTGTACCAAATCGTACAAGTAATATAAATGGCAAGACCAAGTATCGTTTTTCCCAAGAGACTCGTATGGCTTTCTCTTTCGCGTGAATTAAAATAATAAGACTTGAAAAAT
>NC_028357.1:10626709-10632427 GCF_000741045.1 Vigna radiata var. radiata | reverse complement strand
AATCAATAGTTTCAATGAGAGGGTATCAAAAGATTACATTGAATTCCCCAACAACAATAGGGTTTAGTTCACCATAGACATGGTGAAACTAGATGAAAAATGGAAGAAGAATGAAAGAGCAAACCCTAGAAAAGATGAAAAGGAGCCTAAGCATCCAAGAGATCCTCTCCAAAGAGCAAAATTAGGTTTGGCTGTTCTCCCCCATCAAAAGAATGACTCTGAATTCGTAGTAGGGGTATAAATAGGTGAGGAGCGCGTCAAAATCAGGCCCAAGTCCAGTGAGCCATCGTCGGGCGGTTTAAGTGTGCCGCCCGGCGGTTTCCCATAACCTGCCGCCACCGCCCGACGGCAATCGCTACCGCCCGGCGGTTTCCCTCAGTGTCCATTTCCATGCTTTCTTCTCGTCCTGGACCGCCCAATGGTTTAAGTGTGCCACTGGGCGGTACGTTGACTCTTCAAAACTTCATTTTTCTACTCTTTTCTTGAGTCAACGACTTGTATCTTCAACTCCATTCTTACTTTTCTCAAATTAGCTACAAAACAATGCGAAATAAGCATAAAATCGCTAAAAACAACTTTTGCTCTCTCCAGACTCATTTATTGAGTTTTGCTTGATTCTAAGCTCATTCCGAGTAGTAAAGGGTGTAATTTGATCCAAATTGACATGTGAAAATCACTGTTTTTCAACCTTCATCAGTGCAGTAATCAAAAACTTTTTATTTCACATTTCAATACAAGCATGTTCCATAGATATAACACTCAATCAATCATACGAACATACATTGTAGTTCAACAAAAACATGTTCAGCAAATATGACAAACACTTCAGAAAAAGAACATGTAATATTGTAACATGTGTACTGTTATTAAGCATTGTGTTGTCATCATCAAAAAATAGTTTGATATAGAGTTTGTGTTGTCAACAATCTCAACACTCATAATCTCTTCTCTCAGAGTTTAGTCGATTAGCCTTGTACTGTAGTCGCATTGCTTCAGCATGTAATTCTCTTAATGTCTCTATCAATTGCTGATATTTCTCTTTTATTGGTAGCTTCTCAAATTCTTCATCATTGTCACTATCATCACTTGATGTTCCAGCCATGTGGCACATGTTGGATTCATCCTCTTGATCAGCATCTTCATCACTTGAACTTTCAAAATCTGTGTTCTCCCATGCAATGTATGCTCCTTTTCTTTTCAAGTTTCTACTTTGAGGGAATTTTTTCTTTCGTTTCTGCTTAGACTTTAATTCAGAACAATTAGGCTTGATGTGTCCTTCCTTTCCACATTCGTAACATTGGACAACATTTTTGCTTAAGCTATTCTTTTTGCCTTGACCTGCATGGTTAGTCAGTTGACTATTATTTTGTATAAGTCGACTAAATTTTCTTACCATCAAGGTCCAAAATTCTTTCTCATCCATGTTTGTTTCTGAGTTGTTCTTGCTTGTAGCCTTCAGATCAATGGACTTCTTCTCTTCAATTTCTTCTTCATCCTTTAATCTACCAAGTTCTAATTCATGTTCACGTAACTTGCCAAAATAGGTAGCCATGTTCATCATTGTGAGATCTTTGGATTCAGAGATTTTTGTGACTTTTGGTTGTCAGTTTCTGTTCAGACTTTTCAGAATCTTGATATTAATTTCTTCTCTGTCAACTATCTTCTAAAGAGCCATGAGATTATTTACAATATGAGTGAATCGTTTATGTATATCATAGATGGTTTCTCCAGCTTTCATTCTGAACAATTCATACTTTTGTATCAGGGAGTTCTTTCTTGCCCTCATTACTTCATTTGTGTCTTCATGAGTTACCGCTAAGACATCCCACATTTCCTTTGCAGATTTGCATTGAGATATGCTGAAAAATTCATCAACAGCCAATGCAGAGGCAATAATATTTCTAGCTTTAAAATCATACTGAGCTTTTCTATTTTCTTCAACAGTCCACTCAGTAAAATGTTTTAAAATAGTTTTCTCTTCAACAGGTTTTGTTGGCACAAATAGACCATTTAAAGTGGCATCCAAAATTCCTTTATCTTGCGATTCAAGAAAGATTTGCATTTTGATTTTCCAAAAAGGATAATTTTCACCAACAACTGAATTTTATCTTTGCATTTTGTTGAAATTCTCAAATTAAATTAATTCAACAACTGAATTTTATCTTTTATCTTTTCTGACTTTCCAAAATTGCACAAATGCCCTGAAATTTCCTTTATCTACACTACGTGTCCGCCCTTATTCTTACCCAAAAATTAGGGTTTCCAGAATGTTATGATTTGCGCCGTGAATTGGAGTTTGTGTGGTGGGGCGAGGCGTGAGAACGTGGAGCAGCAAGCTACCATGTGCGAGACCGATGATGGAGGTGGTAACTTTGGGTGTTATTTTTTGTTTGAAGGGTTTGAATGGAGGCAACTGGTGATACGACTCTGGGTTTTCCGCGAAGATGAAGGTGTTGCAAGGAAGATGGTTTGATGTGAGGATTTGTGACGCGAGTTGAAGGAGATGACGGCGATACGATTCTGGGTGAGTGTTGCATGGTGTGCGACGGTGGCTTGGCTAGGTTTTTCTGAGTGCAGGTGGTGGTCGTCGTTGATGGAGGAGAAGATGAATGCAGCGGCGCGACGACGATTTGGACTGGTGCTTTCTCACGGAAGGTTAGGTGGTGGCGTGAAGCTTCGTGATTGTGCGAAGATGTTGGTGACGGCGAGACCGTGGTGGTGGAGTTGTGCAGCGGCATGGGTTTCTGGAATTGGGTTTTCTTGTTGCAGGTCTGATTGTGGTTGCAGGTGGTGGAGAAGTTGCGCGTCTGGCGATGGTGATTTGGGCAGTGCGATTCGCCCTTCTCTGTTGCTGCAAGATGTGGAGCTTTGTGGTTACGGCAAGGCGGAGGTCCTGCGGCGGTAATATTACCGACGACGTGGTAGCTTCAATGTGGCAGACGGCTAGGGTTTGATTGGGAATTAGATTTCTTGTGGAAGATGATGATGACGTGTCAAGTGTGGTGATGTGGCAGCACCTGATTGGATAGCATTTTAGGGTTTTAGATTGCCACATGGCATGATCTGGTGGAGTCTAGTTTAGGAGGAGTATGTATAGGAAACTTAGGAGGTGTATTCAGAATAGGGTTACTGTTGGGCTTTAGTATTGGCCTGGTTTAGAAGATAGGGGTGCATGTAGGGAAATTTGGGGGTGCAATGGTAAAATTTGACTGTTTGGCCCATTTGTACATTATTTTCCAAACAAAACCTGATTTTGGGCCTTAAATTGCAATTTGGACCAATAAAAATCTAATTTCAGCTGCACAAATAAATATTAGAACATCCAAGACTAATTCATGCAATTAAAATCACCTTTTAACGCCTCTTTAATTCCAAAACCCAACAATTCAACTTCACACATATTCACTTTAAATCAAACCATTTAAGCACAAATATTTCATCAAAAATTTGAATTTTAAAGCATAAATGTGGGCATAAATATGCATTCATCAGTCTGTTTGTTGAAGCACCTTCACCAAACATTTGAAAACAGGAAGTCATCCCCAGGTTTATAGTCGAATCAAAGAAAAACAGAGTCGACTAGATTTTCAAATATCTTATGAAAACCAACTCTAGGACCAATTGTTGGAAAACAGTTAGGCTTCTTTATACACCAAGAGGGAGGGGGTGAATTGGTGGTTTATCAAAACCAAAGTCTTTTCGCAATCTTGAAATCAAAGTATGAGACTTTTCAAACTTTCTCGAAATGCAAGTAATGGAAATTAGTATGTAGCGAAAAAACGTAGTTGACTGCGTCAAATGTAAAGTGGACTGTAAAGTAAAAGTGAAGGGATAGAGAAAAGCAAACACTGTTTTTTATACTGGTTCGACCAACAATGCCTACATCTAGTGTCCTTCCAACCCAGGAAGCAAATGCACTATAATGGTTGCGGTTTTTACAACAAGGAATTTATAGAAGACCTCCACGTAAAAAATATAAATCTCCTCTCTAACCCTTAACTAAAATATAGGCAATAACAACAGGAAGAAATGCAGCAAGATAACCCCTCTTCTGCAATCTGCCAATCACTCTCAACAATTGTCAAAGTGAATTATCTCGTGTAATCACAACAGGTCCAAAACTAGCAGTCTTTACGGATGCCAAGCTAGAATCAAAGCAGCAGTCTTCAAGGATGCCAAGCCTCAATGTGATCAAACCGGAAGCACCTTCTTTGTGCAAAATATGATCGAGCAATGTGTGCGCAATCAGCCTCCCTTTGAATCTCTTTTAAGAAAAATCACCACCGTCTTCTTCGAGAATTCTTGGAGTTGTCTAACTGGAGAATTCAATCTGAAACATAAATGAAAATGTTAGATCATGAAAAGTCTCTGAACAAAATCGTGTTCAGCCTATTTATAGATTTTTGTTAAATAGATAGTCTTGCAGTCAAATATGCTACTAATATAGTCGACTAGATTATGATAGTTATAATAGTTCAATCAAACTGGTAGCATATAGTCAACCAAAAGTAAAAACACATTTAACATAGTTGACCAAGTCATCAATGCTCAACTAACTCTTAAAAATATAGTCGTTGGAGTGCAAGAGCATAACAGAATTTCAAACTAGACAAATAATACAGTCGAATGTGTGACACAAATAGTCGACTTCAGTATGCAAAACATTTTGAAATTCTTTTCTTCTCAAAATTTCACAGAGCACTGATTCTCAAAATTTGTACAAATATTTTAGCATAATCGAATCTATTAGTAATGGAGTCGACTACACTATAACTTTGTAACATAGTATGCAAAACATTTTGAAATTCTTTTCTTCTCAAAATTTCACAGAGCACTGGTTCTCAAAATTTGTACAAATATTTTAGCATGATCGAATCTATTAGTAATGGAGTCGACTGCACTATAACTTTGTCACATAATGATAAGTTCATAAAAGTGCTTATGGAGTCGACTACACTATAACATGTGCAGTAAAACATATGTAATGATGCATTGCACATAACAAATAAAGCACATAAACATGTTCAGCAGATATATCAATCAATCAACATAGGAACATGTAACATAGTACATAATCATGTTCAACAGTTATAACAATCAATCACCATAAGAACATGTAATTCAACAACAACATGTGCGTGTTATTAAGTAATGTGTTGTCATCATCAAAAACTAGATTGATATAGAAATTGTGTTGTCAACAATCTCAACATATACAACTAGAACAATCACAAAGGGAAAATCTATTCCGCACAAGATGCAAAGTTTTTGAAAATACTTATTCATTGATTGTGTGTTAAGTCCTTGGCAAGTGTACGAGATCGTTATCAAGTAATATAAAATGGGTAAGTCCAAGTATCGTTTCCCAAAGGACTCTTAGGCCTTACTTTTCATGTAAACTAATCGTGTAAGACTTGAGAAAAGAATTAAGTTGAGGTTTGTGTGCAAAAGACAAAAGTAAACATGTAAATGCAATGATTCAATTGGCTTTAAGAAACTATGGATGAATGGAGTTGTTGGGGTTTACAATTTCATCTTATCCACCCTCATATATCTACTCTTCTTATTTAATTAGCTTATTTATCATATTGTCATGCAAACTTTCTTGGTCTACCCTTAACCCAATCCCTTGGAGAAAAGAGCCTATTACTAATTACCAGCTTGTTATCCCTAGCCTCCCCTAGTAATTAATAATGCATGATAAATGGAAGCAAAATA
>NC_028357.1:10598545-10626109 GCF_000741045.1 Vigna radiata var. radiata | reverse complement strand
TACCAAAAGAATATGTTTTGATTCGCACTGGGGCTATATATAAGCCCAAAAAGATAACAGAAAGATTACAGAATCTAGCTAATAACAACAGACAACCACCCAGGCGCCTAAGTTCACCGTTCAGCGGTTTCCCTCTAGCCGTTTGGACCGCTCAGCGGTCAGTTTTACCGTTGAGCGGTTTCCCTCTAATCGCTCTAGACGCTCAGCGGTCCATTCTGGCGCTCAGTGGCTCACTTGACCCTTCTTTTCATCCATTTTCTTCCTCTTTCACGGGTCTAGGTCCACCTTTCTTTACTTTCATCTTCAATTCACCTTAAAACCTTGCAAAACAATGTAAAAACAAGCATAATATCTCTAAAACTATCTTTTGACTCTCACATGACTCAACTAAGTGTTTTTCTTGATTTTAAGCTCATTCTAAGTCATAAAGGGGTGTGTTTTGATATCAAATTTAAGTATGAAAATAACGGTTTTTAGACCATTATCATTGTGGATAGTGGGTCCTCTTATAATTGTTGTAGTTCTAGAATGGTGGAAAAGTTGGCGTTAGCTACTATTCCTCATCCCAAGCCTTACAAGCTTTAATGGATAAAAGAGGATGAAGAAAAAGTAGTCAAAACACAAGTAAACATACCTATCTCCATTGGCAACTATGAAGAAACAATTTTATGTGATGTTGTGCCAATGGATGTTGGGCACGTTCTACTAGGGAGGCCATGGCAATATGATCATAACTCCACTCATGATGGCTACACCAATAAGATAAGTTTTCTCCACAAAGTAAGTAAAATAAATTTGATTCCTCTTACACCTCAACAAGTGAAAGAGGATGAAATAAAAATAAATAAATAGGCTTAATTCTACAATTCTATCTTAATAAGTACCAAGCCCTTGGATTAGACCCTAGGTTGCCCCTATACTACATTAGTGGGGAATTTAGGTTTGTTCAGATTTTAGGCGACAAAAATCCTTTCAACACTTCCCTTTGTAATTTCCCACTTTTGAGCTTTAATGAAATGCTGCTGAATTCAATTCTCAGCCCTATTGCTCTTGAGTCACTTCTTCTCTTCACTTTCTCTGCCTTTTCCTCTAGCTTCCTTCCACAGTAGGAAAGCTTTCTGAGCTGAGAGGACAATTCACACACTCCTCCCATCACAAAAACACAAAAACTCCATTCATCTACATCCATTTCCATTGCACTCCTCTGCATCACTGTTGGCTTGCTATTTGGAGCTAGATCTCACGGTTTCCAAACCTTAGCAAGCTTCCATCAATTATTTTTGAAGGAAATAAATAAAAAATTTCAAACCAAACTTAATCAATAAAAACACTTATACCTAAAAGATGAACGAGATGAAATGAAGAAGATGAAGAAAACCAATTGAACAATTCTTTTAGTATATTTTAGCTTTTAATTCATTAAAAATAGTATAGTTTAGATTAATTAGGATAAATTAGGTTTTAAATAAAAATATAGTTAATTCTCTCCTTTTAGTTAAATAAATAGGTTTTTAAATAAATAGTTTTTTTTGGATAAAAATAAAAACTTTAATAGATTTTTTTTAGGCTTTTATCTTTTCTTTTTGTTCTTTAAAACTTTTATTTATTTTTTTTGCAGATCAAGTCTTTGGGAGAAATGTTTGAAAGAAAGCGTATTTGGCAAGCACGTAGCACATAATTTGGCCATTGGATTCGGGCCTTTGATTAAAGAAACTGATGTTGAAGAATTGAGCTAGTGTTTATGGAATAAAGCTATTTTGGGCAGCAGATTAATGAAACGCTGCATATCAAGCAGCTGTGTTTTGACTGAAGGAGTATACCCGTGAAGAAGGTTTCATTTCTCTCCAGCTAAGAATCATTTCGAGCTAGGGCTCGTGAAGGAGGCTTCTTTCCCCAAATTCTCTAAACCCTCAATCTAGGGTTCGTGGTCCAGCAAGAGGGCAATCAATACGATGAAGTAAATCCAAAGGATGATCGGCCAAAAGGGGATCAACCCAAGAAGCTTGATCGTGATCTGAGTTGGTTGGAAGCACGTGCTGAGCTGGTCGATGGTTGAAGAAGCGAAGAGCGGTTCGTAATCTGAGTTCGTTGAAGTGTACTCAAGAAGCTTCCAAGTTGTTTCAGATTCTTCCCCATTTCCCCCTCTTTTCATCTTTTCTATTTTTGTTTTCTCCTATATAAAGAACTTTTGTAAAATAGAATAGGGATGTGCACTGGGTGACAGACGGTGTGCTTAGCTTAAGTTTTTCATTCTCTCGCTTTAGAGTAGATTTCTTTACAGCCTTCGTAGGGGTAGACACTTTGCTTCTTGCATTAGGGTTCTTGGATTTTCCATTGGGTGACAGACATTGGTTATCTGAGAAACTCTGGTATTTGTAATTCTGAATTTAGTTTCCAATAAAGCATTTTTTTTTTCAATTTCGATTCGCTTTATATTTGATCTTGTTCGGTTGATTTATGCACTTGCTTTACTTTCCTTGCTTCATCATTGATTTTACATTCCAGTTTTGAATTCTGAGTTGCTTTATGTTCGTTTATGGTTCCTTTATGATTCCAGCATTTGATTTGGTCATGGAATAGTAGAAATGATATTTTAGGTTCCTTTATGATTCCAATTTTAGACCCATTGTTCTATATTCACTTTTCTTTCAATTTTATTTTGTGTCAATTCTGTCTTGATTTTTAGCATTGTATATACCAATTAGAGTTTGATTTTCTTTACATATTATTCTTTGCATTTTCAATTCATAATCATACGTTTACTGGTTTTCATGCAATTACCCTTTAGTTTCTTTGATTTTAGGTTCTTTTAATTCATCATTTTAGTTTAGGCCTTCCATTTATTTTTCTTTAGCATAGTTCACAGTCTTAATTTTCTTCCTTTGCATCATTTTATTTTAGGCATCTTACATTCATTTTAGTTAGAATCATGCATTGCATTATTTTTTTAGTTTCTTTTTAGATCTCATTTTTACATTTTATTTTCCCCACCTAGTTTTTAGTAAATAAATAAATAAATAGGCTTAATTCTACAATTCTATCTTAATAAGTACCAAGTCCTTNGATTAGACCCTAGGTTGCCCCTATACTACATTAGTGGGGAATTTAGGTTTGTTCAGATTTTAGGCGACAAAAATCCTTTCAACACTTCCCTTTGTAATTTCCCACTTTTGAGCTTTAATGAAATGCTGCTGAATTCAATTCTCAGCCNTATTGCTCTTGAGTCACTTCTTCTCTTCACTTTCTCTGCCTTTTCCTCTAGCTTCCTTCCACAGTAGGAANGCTTTCTGAGCTGAGAGGACAATTCACACACTCCTCCCATCACAAAAACACAAAAACTCCATTCATCTACATCCATTTCCATTGCACTCCTCTGCATCACTGTTNGCTTGCTNTTTGGAGCTAGATCTCACGGTTTCCAAACCTTAGCAAGCTTCCATCAATTATTTTTGAAGGAAATAAATAAAAAATTTCAAACCAAACTTAATCAACAAAAACACTTATACCTGAAAGATGAAAGAGATGAAATGAAGAAGATGAAGAAAATCAATTGAACAATAGAGCAACGTGAGCTCAAAAATGAGTTTCTAAAATGCTAAAATAGAATGGCTCAATTTCTCACACCAAGACGGGGGTGAATAGGTGAAATTTAAAAACAAAAGCTTTTAAAATCTTTTTCACAAAAAGTGATGCCTTTATACTTTTCTTGAATCGCAAGGTAAAAGATTTTCAATGTAGTGGAAACTTAATCAAATAAGTACAGAAAGCAATCGATTATAAAAGAGAGTAAGGATCAGAAAATTCAAACACTGCATTTTTATACTGGTTCGGCCAACCTACCTACAGCTAGTGTCCTTCCAACCACGGGAAGCCAATGCACTATAATGATCAAGGTTTTTACAACAAGGTTTCTACAGAAGACCTCACATCAAAAATGTAAAACACCTCTCTAACCCTCTAATCAAAATATAGGCAATACACAACAAGACCAACAGCAAGAATCCCCTTTTTCGTCGTCTAACCTCTTTGAGACACTCTCAAAGTCAAGAACACACATGTTCTTCTTCTTGTAATCACAATTGGGAACTTCAAACCAATCTTCAAATGATTGCAGAATCAGATCATGCAATAACACCCAAATGTGCAAATTGATCAGCCTTTGAAACACAACAGTCTTGCTCTTCAAGAAATCAAAATTTGTTCATCACCACGGTCAATCTTGTTTCTTGGAGCTTTTCCTCTCTTTCGGTAAGATCACAGCTTTCTTGTTATGTTTTGATCACTTATAACATGATGTTTGGATTTCTTTGTTATTGGGAAATACCTAGAAACCATGATCTGGAGAATTTCACCCAAAAGAAATATTGCCTAGGGATAAGGATATGATGTTTGGTTGTCTTAAGCTTCTGCTTGTAATGCATAATTGATTATTAGGGATGCAAGAGATTGTGGTCTAATAATTAAGGATAGGCTTTTTACACCGAGGGATCGAGTTTTAAGTAATTTAGAGAGTGACGTTAACAATTTAGTGAAAAAGATGAATTTTTGTATGCATGAAAGTAAAGAAGGTGAACTCTATACTCCCAACAACATAATCATCTCATATCATCAACACCATCCATTCATTTGTGTTTTAGCTTCAATTGATCAATTTACATTCATATTTATTTTTGTTGCATTCGCATTTAAAAACCAACAAAATAGCTTTTTAGTCTTAATTAGTTAAGTAATTACACGATTGTTTAGTGTTGTGAGTCTTTTGGGATATGATACTTGGTCTTACCATTTATTATTATTTGATACGATTTGATATACTTACCGAACTCTTAACACTTACTCTTTATAAGAAATTGATCGAATAGAAATGAAGACCTTATTGATGTGGTCACTTAGACACTTTCTCGTCTATAAGATGATTCTGCGGTTAGAACTTTAAAGAAAAATACAAAGAAAGCTAAAAAATGAACTCTTAAAAAAATGGTGTATGCTTTAAATAATAATACTTTTAATAAAGTTTCTATTAGATTATTATAATATTAAAATTATATAGTCTCATGTTTAGAATATTGAGACTCAAATTTATGAATTATTACATTCGAATATATAAAGGGTACAATAAATACATTTTGATAAGCAATAATTAATGTTTACCTAATTTATATATATATATATATATATATATATATATATATATATATATATATATATATATATATATATATATATATACTTTTTTTTTACTGCAGATCATTTCTCTTATAACAGTGAAACTTGTAAGTGTAGAAAGAAACCTTTGAGATATAGGAAGGAAGAGCCGAAGGATTATCTTATAGCCCATGCCAGTCACGCAAAGCCCCTTTTTTATCTTTTACTTCTATCACAAATTTTATGAAAATAATCTCATAAATCACAAAAAAACTAATTCTGGTAAAAATGATTGAATTACTAAGTTTTAGTCCAAGAGTATACATTACAGAAGATAATTCTCATAAATATATTAGGGCATAACTATGTTAAGAAAATTGTTTTCCCAAAATATTTTAGTTCTTTTTTTAAAAAAAATAGGAACTGTGCAAATAGAGAAACAGAACTTAGCATCATACTTAACTTATTCTTTTAGTTTGGGGCCGAAGGAAGTGGCCCTAACGTGAATTAGAGTCTTCAATAGGTGACTTTTTTCTTTCTGCATTTCCATTTATACTAACTGCATTTCCATAATAAAAGAAAAAAATTAAATACTTTTCCAATTGTACCACTTCACCTAACCCTGCAATTACTATTGCACCTCTATTCTCCACTATAGAGAAACGAGAAGAAGAATAGAAAGAACTCATTTTGCACAAAAAAAAAAAAAAAAAGAAAAACTCGTTTTGAAAAATATTATATATATTCTTGAAAATTTGGTGTGCAAAATTTATTATGAGAAATTCGGTTACAAAAATATTTTTCCAAAAATTTCAGTAAGCATCTTCCGAAAGATTTCCAGAAAAGATAATCCATAAATCAATTTTACAAAGATAGTTCTGAAAATACTATTATAAATTACAGGTTGCAGTTAAAAATTATGGGAGTACAACAAGAAATGCCTCAATAGGTATACTCCTTGGCTCGTGGGTCTTGGATTAAGTTGTGGGTTTCAAGCGTTCAGCAGAAGGGGGAAAACCAAAAAAGAAATAAAAATACAGTTTTTAAAAGGCAAAGATTTATAAAGTTTGATTTGAAGTGAATATATATATGCACATTTGTAGTAAAAACAACTGGTGATTTGCACACACTGAAATATATTGTTGTGTAGAGTGACATTCTTATGTTCAATTATTATATATTTAAAGTATTATTCATTTTGAAGATTAATTTTTTTTCATAATTTTATCTTTTTAAAAGATCTCATAATAAATGGATAATAAAAATAAATATTTTTAAGATGAACTAAATTACATATTCATCGGTAAGTTTTCAATTAAGAATTCAAGACACCATCCCTTACACATTTTCCGTTGGTAAGGTTTAATCAGAATGAAAAAAAAAAAAAAACAATATTTTAACCTTAAAATAGCCGGTTATTTGATGTTGCAACTCCTTTTTTTGACTTTTCATTTAATGTTGGCAGAAAATTACTGTTCGGAAACCTCTTGGTACAAAAATTGAACAGACAAAATTTGCAAGTGATTATTATGATGAAGGAGACTTTGAAATGTAGAATAGTAAATTATAGGTACTCGAGACTTATAGGCCTAGGCTGAAATTTTGGGCGCATGCTAATGTTTAGGTTAAACCCTTCTACACAGATATGATAGTAACAACCTATTTTTACTATAAAGCACTTTAAAAACACATAAGTGTGAGAGAAAAGATGAACACTATTCACAATAACTCAAAACCCCATTAACATCAAACTCAATCATTGTTACCAAACTGTTCACTAAGCACAGGAGAAGACCACTGCACAGGAGAAAAACTTTCAAGAATATGCCAATTTCAATTGGGCAAATCAAAATCCAAACCAAATTCCCTGAAGGTAGATGAAAAATTTGTTGTATTCAGAAAAAAAAAAAATGGCATATGTGCGAGGTTTTAAAAGATTGTGCTTGCGATCACGTTTTGGCCAAAACTTTATTCTGTAATAAATTTGAAAAGATTTTGCATTCAGCACCTTTCTCAATCAAGTGCAATTGCAACGTTTAAGAACAATTCTATTCTTCTTTAAGAAGAACATGAACCTGATTCCGTCTCTATTATTGTGGCCCAAAAGCCCACCTCCATTCGGTAAACCTCCAACTGTCTTCTAATCCCTTCAACATTGCTACCTTTCATGATTCCACCTCAAGGTTAACTTTATCTTACCTATTGCTTTATATTATAATGATTTTTAAAAACAAACATAAATGCTATTTCAAAAGAATTTCAGTAATAATTAAGGGTTTAATATTATGATTAAAATGAAATAGTAACAAAATAATAGCCTGATTAATAGAGAGAAAACTTACGTACACATAGTACTCAGCTTTTGCTTTCACTATCAATATCATTGTTCAAAGCTTGAGTCAATATTTATAAGAAAGTGGTTTTCTAATTACACCGAGTCTATATGGGAGGAGCATCATTAAGAACATAATTGAATTAAGGTGCAAATATTGATTAAAATACTGCTTTAATGATTTCGACCACAAAACTTTGGTACATATACATTGTACATGGTAAATACTAAATGCATTCTATTCAAAGAATTAATTGACTTTTCTTCTGCACTAGTGTTTTAAAGGTTCTAGGTTTAAGTGTAATTTTTTTTTTATAAAATTATTTTGTAAAATGAGAATTATGGTTATTTGTATACTATGAAATGATTTTGAATTTAGTGGACATGAGATCTTTAAGAATATAGAATACAGACAACTAAAAATTTGTATATGTTATATATGGTGTAGTATATTATATCTATCTTTGAAATTTTTTATTTAAATGTTATTTTCAAAGTTTAAACAACAATTACTATTTTTTATTATCACTTATATTTTTATCTTTCACCTAATTTTTGTTCAAATCTATTTTCCTTAATTTCAGAAGAAAAATTCGTTGTTTTTCATATATTTTAAGAATTTTAATTTGATTTCTTTTAACTGGTGTTTTCAAAATTTAGGATAACATATTAATTATTATTTACAGCTTACATACTTTCAACTAATACAAATATATATATATATATATATATATATATATATATATATTATAATTATTTTACTAAAATAAAAAAAGTTTATTACATTTGTTTCTTTTAAGAAAGAACGATGAGGTATTCATTATGCACTCAGTTACTTTTTATGTCTGTTAAGAATATTTTACAGAGATAAAAAGTATAACAAATTCGTTTATTCTAACAAAATAGTGGTTGGAACAATTTTTATTTTATCAAATTTTCTGTCGGTCTAAAAGTAAATATATGTCTAAACTATTTAATAATCAGTACAAGACTAAAGGTATAGTATAATAGAAAAGCTAATAAAAATATCATGGAAACATTTAAAAGTGAGATAAAAATGAGGAATTTTCTTCTAAACTCAAAACAGATTAAGAGTAGTGAACAGAAATTTTTCCAATAACTCATTGAATTGAGTGCACAAGTTAATTTTTGCAAAAATGAAAAAAACATTTATATTTTTAAAAGATGGTGTAAGCAATAGTAAGAGTCCATGTTAGGCTATATTTTTCCGTTGGAAGTATGGATATTGATGATGATGCATGTTGCTTACATGTTTGAGTTCCTATGTTGGTTATTATTGATGACATCGAATTTAACATGTTGCTCTTGGCGATAAAAACAAAAATGTTATATAGGGTCTTACCTATATAAAGCCAAAAAAAAAAAAATTGAAGCATAAGGAAGTTGAAATTCACCCAAAAAATTGAGGTTCGAAGGGTTCTCATAACACAAACCCATGATGGGTACCACTTAGAACCAACTTCAAAGCAAAAGTTAAGAACGAAATCATTATATTAAAGGGTGAGTGTGAATTCAACCACCGTCATTTCTAGACAATTTCTTTTACTATTGCACCGCTAAACCCAATCTTTTCATTTTACATACAATCAAATCTAAACACATCAACAAAGTAACACTAATACTTATTTATTCTGGTAATTGTTGACCATAACTTCTAGAAGGTAACATTTTCTTTTCCCTAAAGTGAATTATAATAACACAAGATTATCATCCAAAACTTGAAAAAGTAAAACAGTTTCAGCTATCCACACTTATCTCCTAAAACCCCAGCCAAAGACATTCACATCAGAAAACGACCTCAGATTTAACAAAAAAATGAAATTAAAATCAAGCACTTTGAAAAGGGTTACCATCCACGCAATTGGTGCAAAATAGATATGATGATCTAACAGAAGGAAACACGTTTTTAGGTTATTTACTACCCCCAAAAGGAGTTGTACCCAGTCTGAAATTTCGGTTCACCTAAAATGAAAACTTGTTTTTTTTTTGAATTATTTTTATTGGTGAAAATTGAATATGGGGTGGGGTTTTGGGAGCACCATGTTTGAGGGCATGTGGTGAAGCATAAAATGCAGGGAAATGGCTCCATGAGGGTGATGTTTAATAGTGTTAGGCATAGAATAGTGACAGAGATAGACCACTAATTAGTTGTCGGCCTTCAGATTTAGAAAGAGTGGCATAATTGTGTGTCTATGTGTGTAACATTTTCCAACCACCCTCCAATTGCAACATCAATTCCTACGCAATCCTTCCCCTCTCTTTCTACCTTGTTCATTTTTGGCAAACAAATTTTCAGATCTTGCTTCTTCCTTTATTCCGTGAAATCAATGTATCCTCTACCTAGCTACTCAAACTTCTTCTATTATTTTCCTTTTAAATTTTACTTATCCCTAAATTTCAATCTCAAATCAAAACTTTTTCTTTTCCCTCATATTTTAATTTCTTTACTTAATAAAAGATATTTCAAATTATATATACTTCACTACAAAATGTGATAGGAGATATTATTTAACAAAATTTATTATTAAATCTCGACAGTTTTATTATATCTTATAATAATTATTAAATACTTTTTATAATATATTTCTAATTATATATTTTTTATTTAAATCTCATAAATTTATAAAACTCTATAAATATACATATATTTCGTTTTTGTATACTTATTATTTTACATATAACCTATAAATGACATTATAATTTTCAAATCCTATCAAATCTGAAAATCATACTCTAAACACAAATTAATATTTAAACTAGATATAAATATGAAAAATATTATAACATGTGAAAAATATTTAAGATAAATAATTTTAAAAATTTATATTTATTCAATTTTAAAATTTAAAAAATTCTTTAATGTAACTCTTATTCCAAAAATAACATCTCATATATGAAATATGAGGACCGTGTCTCTGAGGGTTTCATCGATTTCAAGGATTCATCGTCTATCAATTCAATTGAATGGCATTTTACTGTGTTTGGATTAATATGATAGAAAAAGCGATTTCATCGAAGTGTGTGCGGAAATTGAACATATATTTAAACAAGGTAGAAAGATCATTCATGAAATGGTCATTTTCACTTTTCCCAAAAAAATCTAATCAACTATTATAATTTTTAGCACAATATTATGATTAAAGAAGAAATATAAAATCTCAATAATCTTAAAATGTTTTAAAACTTTCTCAACTTTATTTAATTACTTTTATGCTCTTTCTTTTTGTTTAAGGAGTGACTCATACTAAACTTTATCAGAAAAAAAAGATGTTACTACACAATGAGAGGAAAAAGATGCCATAACACGTTTTCTTAAATCTAACAAGTCGGCACGCATTTTGTATCATTTAAACTGATCAAGAAGTTTTTTTTTTTCTCCTCAAATTTGGATAAGAGAATGATATGTAAAAGCAAACTAGAGAGACAAATTTAAGCACCGAGTGAAATTGTTATATATAGTAAAAAATAATAAAGTGAATATAGAGGGAAAAATTAATAAATATTTTAATCTTTAAAACTTTTTAGATTAAAATTTATATCAAGTATCGTGTGTGTGTATATATATATGAACTTAAGTTATAATTATGATTGGAGACATTGAAATCGAAATCTCACAGGTTAAATAATTATTGAAAGTAGCTGAAAAAAAACCTAACACTTGTACATAACATGCATACCTAACTTGTTGTCCTTTACTTTGTTCATTTTCGTAACTAAGATATTTATTCATATTCCTAACCAAAGTATAGTACCTATTTATGAGGTTAGGGTTTATTTCTTTTCATACTTCACCTGTAGGAAGAGATAGCACGAATTAATGGTCCCTTCTCAATATTTCTTATCCTCTTATTATCCCATTGTTGGCTTCAAATCTTGTTGAAGCAGAATCTATTTTGAAACATTAGCTTAATAAAAACAAAGATTACCAATAAAAAAGAGACTCGAATAAAAAATACAACGACGGCCATATTCACATTCTTTGTTTAATACATACGTGAATAATCGTCTTTCCAATGAACAATAAAAAAAAAAAACTGAAAATTATTAGATATATCCAAGTTTATTGACATGCCCTTTTGAGCAAATGAAACTGGTTTTATAGTTATGAACAAACAATGGTTCGAGTTTTATATTTAATGAAAAAAAAAAAAGAGATTATGCTAAAAGTAACTCATCAGGTCTTTCAAGATATATAGATCACAAAGTCAATTATTGTTTGCACTGATATTAATCACCTTTAAAGCCAATTATACCTTGTACTGATCTTGTAATAAGAAAAATATAAACATGATTTAAACTTTAAAAGATTATTGTGATACATTGTGGAAAAATAAGAGACTCGAATTGTGAAAAAATTCTGTATTAATAATCTGGACGCATGAATGAAAAGGCATATGTGCAAAGTTGAATGGGTACAAAAGAATTTCCCATTAGGCTTTGGTTTTTTTTCTTTTTCTTTTCCTTGAGTGAATCAATGACACAAGTTGAGAGCATGGAACTGAAAATTCTCCAAGCACAAAGAAGAAAGTGATTTTGATAAAAGAGAGGAGGGAATGAGAGAATTCATTCCTGATTTGCCAAGAAACTGAGCAGGTACCGTAATTGAATAAAATTGAATTGGTAACTCACCAAAGATTCTCCATTAAAATAGACAATGTTACGAAGCATGATTAAGGGAGGTGGGTGCTGACCTTTCTCTTTATTATTATATTTATTTAGGGTTCTTGTTAAGAGTGAGAAGATTCCCATAATGGGATTGAATCAAGTTTAATTTTTTTTATTTTTATTTTTAAAAAGGAAAAGGGATACCGTCCGAAATGGTTGTGGTTATTAAGATGCAAACGTTTTCCAAGGCCATTTACAGCAAGAAGAATAAGAACAGCATCTAATCGTTGAAAGGCTCCTCCAATTTCTTTTCTTTTGAGAAACAAAAGGAATATAATTAAGAAGATGGTGGGAGAGAAAAGCAATAGAAGGGAAAAGAAAAAAAAAAAAAAAAAAAAAAAAAAAGGGAAGGTACAAGGGACAGCAGTATTAGAATTAAGAGCTTAAGTGTTGAATTTAATAGGAGTAATAAATATGCGAAACTTGAAATCCTTGTTTAAGATGAGTTATAAATGCCCCTTGTGTTTATTTGCTTTGGTCTCTGATTTTGAGTACCAATGGCTAATGGTACATGGTCGTTTTCAGGGTGGAAAATTGGGTGGTTTAAACGAACCATTTTGGGAGGGTGGGGTTCTTCTCTTTGTACCAAAATAAGAGGGTTTTTGGTTCGGTTAGGCAAAATTCACGGATTTCTCGCACCCCCCTCTTTATTATTTCTGAATAGGACATAAAGCTATACCATCTAACACAGCTAAGAACACACCACCACATCACACTCTGCCTCACATGTATTTACATATATCAATCTCTTGTATTTAATAAATAAATCAATTTCGGAAAGATGTGGGGGGGACAACCTTGAAGTGACCTTTGCCTAACTCTCTTCTTCTAATTTTTCATTTTTTTTTTTTGTTTAATTCATTCTTTCTTGTGGAAATGGAATAGGGATTGCACACAATAGATATATACGAATACGTCTCTTCAATCAATTGACCCTTTTGCGTTTGGCTTTTCCTCGTGCTTATTATTGACTTGCTTGCTCTCAAACAAAGACACCCACCTTCCATTTTTAGCTTGTTTTCTTCCTTTGGATAATCATCATCATATCATAATAAAATTACGTTTCTTTGTTCTCTATCGGCCAAACCTTCTCTCTTACATTTGTTGCTCAGAAATGAAGGTTGAGAGAGAAAAATCACGTTCCTAGATGTATTCATCCATTTCTTTCCAAAACCGTAAGACGGAATTTAGAACAACATCTACCATTAAAATAAAACTTAAAATTAACTTCTAAATACATGCATGAATTTAAATTACAAAGTTACTAGCATCCATTAAGTTGATTTTAACAAACTAAAAAAATTAATTTTAAAAAATTATTATTAATTTTATCCATGATAAATATTTATATCAATGTCTGTTAACTTTGATTTATTTTATGATAATAAAGTTTGTTTAATGTTTAATATTCTTACTTAAACACATGATACTAAATCTTCAACTAAACATATCGTTAGCAAATAATATATATATATATATTCTTACAGTCTTATATGTAATATTATATGTTCTTTGTAATAATTTAAAAATTCAAAACCAAAAATCTAACAAAACATGGTAAACTAGCTTGTTTAAATGTAATTATTTATACTTGTATTATCACAATATAAAATATCTTAAAGTAATTAATAATAATAGATAAATTAAAATAGATCTTTTGTAATCTTATATATAATATAGGAAAAGATTACTTCTTTTACAGTAAAGTAATAAAGACTTTAGTTATAAAAGACTATTTCTCTTTTAGTTATTTTTTAAAATTTTAAATTTTTCTTAACAAGAAAAACTTTTGTCCTTCAAAATTTATTACTAAGAAAAAGATAAGGATAAACCTTCCTTATGTTCTCACCAAATATAACATTCAATAACACACTTTCATCATGCTAATAGTTTTGTCTTTGAGTTACTTATATGATAATCCTTAATCTTGACTTGTCTACCATCAAGGATAAGTCCTTTTTTACTTGGACATCATCCAACTCTATCACATGACTAGGATCAAGGATATACTTCCTCTATTATGACACATGGAACACATTGTGAAGGTTTGCCAAGTAAGGAGATAAACCAATCTTATAAGTCACTACATCAATCCTTCGAAGGATTTGGTATGATCTAATGAACATAGGAGACAGCTTCTTAGACTTGATAACTAATCCCACACCAATGTAGGTTTTAATATAGAAAACACATGGTCCTCAACTACATACTTTAATGGCCTCCTCTTATGATCAACATAAAGTTTCTATTTTCTTTGTGAGACTCTCGTCTTCCCTTGAATCTTCATGACCTTCTTAGTGGTCTGATACAACAACTCTGACTCCACTATCATTGCCTCTTCATTCTGATACCAATATAAGGGAGTCCTACATTTGTTCCCATACAAAGCCTCATGATGAGTCATCCTAATGCCAACATGAAATTTTTTATTGTAGGTTAATTCCACTAGAGGTAACATCCCATCCCAACTCTCTAAGGCCTTGTTCACTTGAGTGGATTTGGAGGAGAGTGATTCAGAGGATTTGAAGGTAATTTTTGTTGTTGTTTATTTGAATAGATTTGGAGGTAAGTGAGAGTAGATTTGGAAGTAAAATTTGTAAGAATTAGTGTAGGATTTTATTTATGTGACAGATTAAAAAAAAATTACTTCCAAATTCACTCTTACTTACCTCCAAATCTATTCAAATAAACAACAACAAAAATTATCATCAAATCCTCTCAAATCCTCTCAATCACTCTCCTCCAAATTCACTCAAGTGAACAAGGCATAAGTGATTCAAGACACATGTTCTCAAAATATCTTCTATAGATAGGATTTTCCTTTTAATCTGATCATATTTTAAGGATGATAGGCAAAGCTTATTCTCAACCTAGTCCCTAAAGCATCTGCAAGATTTGGTAGAATTTAGAGATAAATCTTGAATCATTGTTTGACATTATTCTTCGAGGAATGTCATGCAACCTCATTATCTCCCTTATGTATAACTAAGCTAACTTGGTCTTAAATATTCTTAGATTCACAGGCAAGTAATGGACATTCTTAGTCAACTAGTCCACTGTCACCCATATAACATCATGATCTCTCATAAATTATGGTTAGTGGATACAAAGTTTATAGCAATGTTTTCCCACTTCCATTGAGGAACATCTAATTACCATAACATACCTCGAGGTCTTTGATGCTACACCTTGTCCTTCTGATATGTCAAACAAGCAAAAAATATTAGGCCATCTCTCTTTTTATACCAGGCCAAGAAAACGACTCCTTCAAGTCCTAATACATCTTAGTCATGCTTAGATACATGTTAAGAAGAATTTTACGTCCCTTATCAAGGTTCATTACACAGAAGCACTACCTCTAAACCTCAACATACCATCAACTCTTATTACAAAAACCTTAGCTTGATTTATATCTAAGTGGTATGCATCAATCTAGGATCTAACAACTATTTTTCCTTTATCATCCTAAAAAACACATTAATAATAGTTAGTTGGTTGCAATTAATATGATCAACATGCAACTCTACGTCCAACTACTCAAGCTTATTTATCATCATAACTAATACTTAAATTACTTTTTTTTTTCTCAAAGTATATGCCACCACATTAGCTTTCCTTAAACTAGAGATCATAGTTCTTTAGGAACTTCATCCATCTCCTTAACCTCATATTCAACTCGCTTTGATCAAATAATTATTTAAGGCTCTTGTGCTAATCAACACTTGAAATTGTGCCTCATACAAAAAATGTCTCTATATTTTCAAAGCAAACATCACAACTATTAATTTCATATCACGAGTAGAGTAATTTTTCCCATGAACCTATAGTTGGATTGAAACATAAGCTACCACCCTGCTCTCTTATATCAATACACAACCTAAACCTTGATGAGATGCATCATAGAAAACCTCAAAAGGCTTACTTAGGTTAGGAATCACCAGTACTGGTACACTGGTCAACCTTTTTTAAACTCTTGAAAACTTTGCTCACACCTATGAGTCTAAGCAAAAAGTTGATCTTTGTGATTCAATTGTGTCAAAGGTGTCATTATTTTGGAGAAACCTTATATGAATCTCCTATTGTAGCCAATTAAAGCCAAAAAATTTCTGATTTCTATGACAATCTTAGACATTCCCATGTAAGCATTGTTTCCACCCTAACAGGATCTACATATATTTCCTAAGTTGATATGACATGTTCTAAACATTGCACCTGCTTCAGCTAAAACTCACACTTAGACAATTTGGCATAACTATTTGTCCATTAGTATTCTTAATAGTGTCCTCAAATGTTCCTCATGAGTTTTGGAGTATATAATATTGTCGTCTATAAAGACTATAATAAACTTATTGAGGAAGGGACGAATGATCTTATTCATGTAATCCATGAACACTCCAAGTAGCATCACTATATACTCATAATTCTTATACCTTGATCTGAAGGTTGTCTTCTATTCATATTCAACTTTCGTCATAATCTTATGGTATTCAAATCTTAAGTCAATCTTAAATAACGTTGTTGCTCCATGCAACTGGCTCACAAAATCGCATATACTTAGTAAATCACATATCCAAATCTTAAGTCAATCTTAAATAACGTTGTTCTTCCCTATGAAAACACACTAGACCTAGTGAACTACTTCTCAAACAACTCATTAATCTACTTCTTCAACTCTACTAACCCAGCTAGAATCATCTTACAAGTTTCCATTAACCCTGGTCCAACCCCAAGCAACAAGTTAGTAGAAAACTTAACTTATCTTTTTAGAGGTAGTCCATGCAATTTATCGAGAAATACATCCATATACTCTCTCACCATATGTATCTCACTTATCAAATAATCACAACTAACATTTATTTGAATTAGAATTACAAAACATTGTGCTTCCTCTTTTATCTCAATCCACACTTATTGTGCAAACATTAATTCTAATTCCTTAGAATATGGAAACACCACTTTCTATTAACCACACTCTTTGAGAAATTTATTGGTATATAGTCATTTCATTCTCAATATCACATCTAACTCTTGTGTAGGTAAACAAATCATATTAACTATGAATTTGTGTCCTTTTACTACAACTGAACATTCAGCATAAACCAAAGAAGTTTGAGACTTGCTCAAACGTCAATGTTAAAACTAGAAACTCAAACTACAACTTTCTCACTGATAAATCTAACTTATATATATATATATATATATATATATATATATATATATATATATATATATATATATATATATATATGACACAAACAAGTGTGCTTCCAAAATCATACCTCAAAATCATCAAATCATCTTTTAACAAGAAAAATATTTATCTTTATGTTTAAATTTAGTTTTAATTTTAGGTGAAAGCTATTGTCCTAAAAATTACTCACAATATTTGATATACATTTAAATAAACTTAGTGAAACTAAAAAGAATGAGAGAAATGAAAAATGATATAATAATAATAATAATAATAATAATAATAATAATAATTATTATTATTATTATTATTATTATTATAATGAAAATGTGATAGGATAAAGAGAGATAAAATACAAGTAATGCTAATAATATACATAAGAAAATGAAAGGAAGAAAAAAGTTTTAGTTTATATCTCAAAGCACTCTGAAAATGGAAAATCGTGTGCATTGATCTTAAACCCACTTATGATGGTCTTATTATATGGTGATGCTACAGGCCCTTTGCTAGATAAAACACAAGCTAACATGCAATTTATGCAATGTAAACAACATACATGCCACATGGATAGCCACTCACTACTTCTTCCACTTGCTATCTCTTCTTTATCTCTTATACTCCAAATCCTATTAAGATCAACAACACAATCACTTCTTTTCTATCAGCAAGTGGGAGATCATTAACCAATCACTCATTATTGTTTCTCAAACTATTTGTTAGTTAAATAAGGAAAAACAAAAAGAAAAACTTTTGATGTACAACAAAGACACTCCACAACATAATTAACATTCATTCGTTATTCACATATTCTCATCTTTCTCTTTGTTTTTTTGTCTACCCATTTAGGTCTAAAGACGTTCGTGTCTTTATTTATTTTTACTCTCAATACTTAATAATACAATATTATCATATTTATAATACAATATTACGGACCGTATTTCTTTTCACTTCACTCAAATCACCAAACTTAAACATTTTTTTTAAAACAAATAGGAAGAAGAAAAACCAATTTTTATCACGTAATAACAAAATTAACATATATAAAATAAATTACAATCACTAAAACCTATTAATTTAAGTTACTAACAAACCAAACGAACCTTTTAATTAGGTCGTTTGAATTATAAGATATATGATAAAAAAAAAAAACAATTAACCAAAACTGGTTAAAAAATTAGGTGAACTTATTCTTTTCATAAACAAAAAGTGAAGAAATATTTTTATAAGCTCAAATTAACATGTGATAATTTAATTACTTTACCATGTGAAAAGATAAGTAAATATAACCTTTAACAAGATTTCTTGGTGTTTATCTATTTTCACATGAATGCTATAAGTGAAAATTGAAAATCTATTCATATGTCAAATTATGCATGTATATGAATCCTATAAATGATAGGATTTTCACCCTTCATTTTCTAAACGTTGAAGAGGGTTTTTTTAGAACTCTAATTAGTCAATGAGAGTATATATTTAATCAATATAATAAAAAAATTAACACTTTTACGCAAAGTGTTTTGTTAATCCTTTCTCCTTTCATATTTAAGCATATAAGTAATATTTCTTGTTTAGTGTGTGTTTTTTGTGAGTCGCAATTCGTCGTCGAGGCCTTTCACAACGTCCAATAATGCTTCACATGACCACACGACTTTACACGAGCGATTGACACGTGTGCGGGTGGCAAAGGAGTGAAAAGTTGTCTCGGTTTATGAAGGAGGTGGATTATTATAAGTGCTAAATGCACGCCAAGAATCTTTATTATTTAATCCAATTGCTTGGTTTTGAAGTTTGTATTTAGTATTATATGATTTTAATAAGTATGCATAGTATTTTTTTATTCGTGTATGTATATGTATATGAATGTTTATTAATTACTATATCTCTTCCTAAAGTGACGCATGCACGTGGCCATGTTCTAAGTTTTTGCTAATAATTTATTTGGTGCGTCTTTTTAGTAAATTAATTAATATAATCTCAAAAATGCTTGTTTGATCCAACATATACTTTACCTTTTCTTGCATTATTGTAATTCTATTGGTAGACATCTTTTCTATAAACAAAATGTTATTGGTCTATCCTTATTCTAGGATGATTTTGATGTTATTATTTAGATAACAAAGATGATAAAAGTACAATTTCAAATCAATTTCTAGAGGAAAACAATTATGCAAAAAAACAAATTATTTTGAATGCTTAGAAAGAACAGAATTGTTTCTTCTTTGTCGTCTAATTCAACTTTCTAACAAAATAAAAAAAAAAGATATTAAAGAAATATGGCATTAGATCTATGTTTGAATGTTACTATGTTTATATCATTACATTCTAGAAACTAAAATTCATGTCAATTGTATAAGAAGATTGTTAGCAAGATGAATATAAATTACAAAATAAGATAATTAGTCTTCGAAACCTAGAATAAATTTGGTTTTTATTTTTCAAATATTAAAAAAAATCACTTCATTCTATCAAACATGTTCACAGCATTAAAACACTAAATTAAAAAAGAAATTATTTTATAAAAATCACTTTATTCCTTAACTATAAGCAAAAACAGTTTTAAAGTTGAGATATTGAAACAACTGAATTCGCTTCTCATTTTGAAAACTATGAAAATAACAATGAAACCTATATTTTATTTATTGATTGAAAAAACATATGCAAATTCATATTCCTAAATTGCTCTTAAAGGGAAAAAAAAATGAGATAATTAAAAACACAAATTATCAACACAGAACAGCAATGAATGAATGAAGTTGATGTAGTGATAGAAAGAAATGTGAATTTTGTTTATATTTTCCATTGGTGTTGAAATTTAAGGTGAGGTAGAAGAGCGAAAATGTGGAGCTGGAAAAGAGGGGAAAATTTAAGAGAGAAAAAAAGGAGAAAAAGAGGCATTTATATGAGTGGTAGGCACCACTGGGAAAATTGCTAATTGCTGGTGGTAGTTATTAACAAAAGTACATGTAGTACGATCAAATATTTTCAACAAACGGTTGAAAAATTGATACCCATGTCATAATAAAGTTTCTTCTTTAATACTTTCTTTATGAAAATGGGAAAGAGCTCAAACATACGATATTCATCTCTACAAGCCATGATTAGGTGAAAAATCATCATATTTGGAAATTCTTTTGCTTTTAGTATTGTTTGTTCACTTTGCTTGCATTCAAATATATATTTTTTTAAAAGAATAATTAAAAGAAATGAAGTGCATGAGTAATACTGTAGCAAAAGGAAGGAACCACCTAATTAGTGATTGATCATCTCAACACATTGCTGATGAAGTGCCCATCCCTACACGCCATGATTTGGAAAGTAATAATCATCTCCACAAATCAATTTCTACTTTAGGCTTTTTAAAAAAAATCAAACACTTTCTTTCTTATTACAAGTCTCAAGTAAAATCAGGTTAAAATATATATTTCAATTTATAAATTAATTTTATAAGATTGAATTAAGTTTAGAGTTTATTAACGAAGTTTCTAATAAATTTGCTTTACAATTAATTGTAATTTGCATATCTGAAAGATAATAATGTTTAGGAGAAGAATTAGATTTAGATTTAGTTAAAAGTTGATTTATTTAAACTTATACTTCTTATGGGTTAGCTTTTCTATAAGTAGTTTTCTAAAAAAGTTAAAATATTCTTTTACAAACTAAAATTAATTTATTAAAATTTAGATGATCTTATATTTCAAAATGATTTTTTTTTTTACTAATACGTAATTTAGGTTTGTGTGCATAGAACATTTTTATTTCATTTTGTTCATGATACGAGTGTAAATATAAATAGGAATTTTCAAAAAGGCATATATATATATATATATATATATATATATATATATATATATGAATTGAAGATGAAAACATATGAATAAAAATATATGGTTTCAACTTAGTGGTTTCTTCTTATGGTCAAATTTTAAATTCCTCCACAACCCTTTTTAACCAATATTTCTCCTTACTTTTTGTTTTTTTAATATTTTGTTAGACAATTTCTTAAACAACCATGTTCATTCATTAACTGTTAAATTCACACTTTTATTATTATTATTAGAAAAATTGATCTTGTATTTTGTGTCAGATGATGATATTATTGTAATTATAGACAGATCACCACTTGGTGTGCTAAGTAAATTAACACGAGGAAGTGGTAAAAATCATGTTTAAGGAAATAAGATATTCTTTATTGAATTTTTAAAAATTGTTTTGTAAATCAACTTAATATAAGAATTTTAGAATAATGTTAAAGTCTTTAACACAGAATATATAATAAATCCAAGAAAAGATATTGAGATATAAGGTTTAGAAAATTAACATAATAGATTTTTAAAATTGTTTAGTTATTCTAAAAGAGTTGTGTGTTCAATCAAATTACGTTCAGAGTTGAATTGTTTCATCATAAAAAGATTATTTTAAAAAAATCACATGTATAATAACAATACACTATAAAACCTTTTTAAAAACTTATGAAGAAAGTCTTACTTACAAGTAGAAAATTTACTAGATGCACACTAAACCTAAGTATGATTGTGATATAAATACATAGAAAATAGATCGATACCACATAATTTGTGAGAGATAAGAAAAATAAATTTGTAGAACTTCACAAGCTTAAAGAATATGGTTTGGACTCTTTTTTATATGTAATAATTTCCAAATATTATAACATTAAATTTCATATTTTATATTGGACAGAAAATATGTAGGTTTATCTTTTTAATGTAAATGATGTTGTAATGGTTAGTTTGCTTGTTACAACAAGGGAAAAAGAAAAAGAAAATAACAAAGAAAGTAATGAAGAAGAAAATTCACAAACTTATAGGTTACTATTATCTCTAAAAATTATTTTGTATTTCTACACCTAAATAACTTATACTTCATTCATTCTTTTTCTATTAATTAGTCGTTGTTCTTGGTTTGTTCGGTTTTAAAGGCTTTCCATTCGTCTAACATTGTTTGGGTGATACTTGCAAAACATATTATGATGCTTAAGTCAGAAAGGATTTGAGTATGCGTGTATTAAATACAGTAATCAATATAATCAACTAC
Organism: Vigna radiata var. radiata; assembly: GCF_000741045.1. Classification (NCBI taxonomy): domain Eukaryota; kingdom Viridiplantae; phylum Streptophyta; class Magnoliopsida; order Fabales; family Fabaceae; genus Vigna; species Vigna radiata. The sequence continues at coordinate 10,603,703 of NC_028357.1, read as the reverse complement.
CTTGCTTGAATCTCCTATTTATACTACTTCTAATGAGTTTTTACTTGTCACCGATCTAACCACGGTCTAATTATACCTTAATGTAATCACTAAGCTCATTTTCATTAACCTATTTTTAGATTGAGTTAATCGTTTTGATAATTCAACCAATTGGTAACATTAGTAACAAATCGACCCCAAGTTCATGAATGTAAGACAATTTTCGAATACTAAATTGTTGTGCTTGGGTCGTTTCCTAACTTTTAGGTCCTATGTCCTTTCATCGTCCGTCTGACACTTATGGCTTTGATTGATCAAGTGATTGGCCCATACTATACACTAGCCCCCAAACTTGAGCATTGATCGAAGACTATGCAGATGCCACTTGATAGCTCGCTACAATCGTCGCTTGGTGTTGTCAATTGCTCGATTGATATGTTTGAAAAAGTGATCATTGAAGTTACAAAGTTGTGATGCTTTGGAGTCTGTGCTTTTACGTTTGACGCCGAATGTGAAGCGTTAGATGTTGGATGTGATTAGATCTGGTTGTCAAAACAATATGACTCATAGCCTGTCAATTTCATCTTTTTTCTTTCACAACTTTTCTTACACTGATAAATTATTCTTTCGATGTTAGCATTTCTTCATCAGAGGGATCTTCTGATCAAGAGGGTTGAGGGTATATCAATGATGCTAGGTCATCATCATTATTGCTCAAGTCGTCTTCGGGTAGCTAGGAGTTAACTGAGTGAAGTGTGTCGTCGGTCAACACTCACATGACAAAAGTAAATAGGGAGGTTCATAATAAGGGCAAGGCTCCTAAAAAGCCTACTTAGGACACTACGGGTGACGTTCAAGTCGTCACATCAATCGAAAGGGATGAGTTGAACATTCTTGAGATTTCGAGTTACAATTGGGTTTCCAATTATGTTTGTGAGTACTTCAAAAGGTTCTGATGGGTCGTGATCTAGAGGATATATCAAAATGGGCATATATACTTGGTGATGATATTGATGACTATGTTGTGAATATTTGAATCTGTAAAGGAAACAAGGATGTATGCTACAATTAGAAGAATTCTAAACTAGACTTCTTTTTTATGTATGCTTGCTTTTTTAACAATCAATTCATAGGATTCCCGTTGACGACTTTCAGAACACTGCCCTCACTCTGCTTTACCTAAATGCTTGGGTGACCATCCAAGTCTTTTGAGTCTTGTGCACGACGCTAGGCATTACTTCTACACCCGCCTTATTTCTTCACCACTTTCGCACCTATCTAATTGAGAAGAAGGGATAACTGTCTATGATAACCAAGTCAGATAAATGGTTGTTCCAACTATTTTCCGCTTCTTACAAGGATATCAAGAGTTGTATTTTCAAGGTCACTATAAAAGAGAAGGGTCAAAAAAAAATTTTCTATGTTGGTGATCAACTGAAATTCCCCCTATATTAGACTCGTTCTCCTGAGCAAATATGTGTTTGATACTCGAACATGCCCACATGGGTGTCCGTGTCACTTGACCCATCATATTTTTTAAATACTAGTATCCTCCAATTGTTAGGTAGGGGAGTCTCTGTGATTTAGGTGTTGATGGTCAACTGTGATTTAGGGGACAGATGGGTTAGGGTGTTTACTTTTGCCAATGTTTCTTTCTTGAACCATTCAATTTAGTTCATTACGAGGTTGCTTGGTCGGTTCAGGTTGCGTGAGAGTCGAAGGTATTGGCTCCCTTATCCTTATTTATCACCCTTCTACATTCTCTGCATTACATCCATTTATTTCGACATATTCCTCATAGGATAGGATCGATTGCTCATCGGATGATTGTTCTAACATGACATTGTTAGTATTGTTTCTTTTGGTCACCATGTGAGTTTACGAGTGCTTGTTCGACCTCACAATGGGCGCCACAATGTTTCTATAAAATCAATTAAGTACTCTTAACTCTTGAATAACTTGTGCTCCATCTATTTTTCTTCTATCCGCTGGTCGTTGTCTTCGGTCCATTCAATCTTAAAGGACTCTCATTCATTCAACATTGCTTGGATGGTACCTGTAAAAGACACTTTGATGTTTAAGTCAGAAAGAGTCTAAGTATGCAGGTATTAAATGTAATAATTAATGCAACCAACAACCTTAGTTGGATCTCTTATTTATTGTACTTGTAATGGGCTTTTGCTTACCATTGACCTAATCACAACCTCATCATACCTTAATACAATTATTGAGCTTATTTGCATTAACCTATTTTTAGATTGATTTAATCGTACCAGTAGTTGAACGAATCAGTAATATTAGTAACCGATTTATCCTCATGTTCATGAATGCCAGACTATTGAACTAGTGTGCTTAGGTAACTTCCTGGCTTAGGTTCTTTGTGATTTAACTAATTGTTTTGCTCTTATGGCTTTGACTGATTAGAAGATCGATCCATACTATACATTTTATAATGTTAAATTTCACATGTTTCATTAAACTATGAATTATCTAAGTGTTGGATTAGATGATACATTGCCTATACCTAACCATCTAATGTCTAGATTAAGTGAAATATCCTCAATAACCTCTACAAGAATTTCATTAATCATTGCGAGAATATTATCAACAGTCACATATTTGACGATAAACTCTAATTTATCGATATCAGGTAGATGTTATATTTTAAATTACAGAGATATATTTTCGTGGTTGGAAATCTGACTAAAAAATCCTTTGGTAAATTGTAATTACTTATTGATGAATATTTTTGTCAGTAACTTATTGACACAATTAATGACTGCCTGAGCCATTCAATATGTTCATCGATTAATTACAATTCTCATTTTCGACGGATAAATCTGTAACCACTTTTCGCAGCAAATTTCCCACGCAATATGATAGATTTTTTTTTTTTAAAATTAAGGGGATATAGATTTGGTGAAAAAGATAAGAAGAGAAGAAAATGATTATGAGCAAGAGGTAGTTGGGGGTTAACAACGGTGGTATTCGGGTGATGCGAAGGCTTGTGAGTGATGTGCATTGGTGATGTATAGGCTAAACGATGACATCCGCCAAGGAGGAAGTGGCTAGGTGGTGATGATGGTGTCTTGGTGGTGACGTGTAGATGAAGGATGTTGGTTATGGTGACTGTGGAGGTCGAAGTTGGAGAAGGAGGTGGAGGATGAGGAAGAGGAAAAAAAGAAGACAAATAAGAAAATGACTAGATTCTAAAAGACTAAAATAAGCTGGAGTGGCATACTTTGGACGACCATCAATGGACAAGGAAGAGGAAAAATATGATTTAATAGGAAATAAGAGAGAAAGCGAGGAGGAAGAACGAGACCTAATCACACATTTTACTGACAGATTTTACCGATAGGTTTTTACCAAAAAACACTTATTGACGAATTTGTGGTCATCAATACTTACTAACATATGCCTTTATCTGGTAGCAAAGTTAACTCACAACCACTTAACCGACGATTTGAATCGTCGGTAACCTGTCAATAAATCATGTTTACAGATGAACTTTTGCTAAAACCGATAAAATATGATTGTTTATAATATGTTATTTTCTTGTAATGAACTTAGATATACAAAATTTAAGTAATCTTATGTGTTTTTATGATAAAAATACTAAACTTAAGTATGCTTTTAGTTCATCAACTTACATGTAAAATTTAAATTTGTCCCTATCCAAAAGTTCACATAAAACTCATCTTTATACTTTAATAATGCATGAAATAGTCCTCCAGAACCAACAATATTAACTTTTGGGTTACTTGGTGACCATGCTTACTAGATTAAAAGGTTATAACACCAACTGACATGTGGCTAACATGTGTAATTGAAAAAAAGAAAACCTTTTTTTGTTTTTTTTTTCTTTTCCTTTTCATTTTTTTCTTTTCCTCTTTTCTTTCTATGGATGTTAGTCATGTGTTTTGTCATTTTAATTTAGTTAGCATGACGGTTAGACATGTCACCTAAAAGCTAACGTAATTGATTCTAGAAGATGTATTTTATGCATGACTAAAGTATATGGATGTATTTTATATGAATTTTGTTGAGAGGAATGAATTCTAATTGTGCATGTAAGTTGAGAGACTAAAAACATATTTAAACTAAAATATTAATTAATAATATTATTCTAAGTTTATTTATAATTTTTCAATATTTATGACAAAAAATGTTTTATTGGTATAAGAAAAAACAAGATGTTAGTAAAATAAGGACAAAGAAGAAAAAGATGATGTTTTAAGAATTTTTCTCCACTTTTAGTAATCTTCTTTTGTGTCACACATAAGAATTAATGTTTTGATAAAAAATAATAATAATAATACTTAATCATGAATTATAAAAATCCTCATGATCACTTACTAATTTCTTCTATTTGTCCTTTAAACCAAGTTTTCTAAAGGAAAGTAGTAAAACATTTTATGACCATATCAAAATTTCTTTTTGTTTGTCTCATACTAAGTTTTTTTTTTAAAAAAAAATAGTAAAACATTTTGTGACTACCTACTAATGATATTTATAAGATAAAAGAAAAAGTTAAGAATGACAATATGCTAACCAAAAATTATATACAACTTTACTTTTCTTCTCCTTCCTATACCTACATCATCCTATTTTTCTCCCTCTTTTCATTTATAATCACTTCCCATCTCTATCTATTTTTAGAATCTAGTCCCGTCATAGAGACATTGGAAACCTAAGAAGCATTTTGGACGAAACAATTTTCAGTACAGAGTCACTGATAAATCATTATTTTGTACTATTCACTTAGTTTTTCGCACCGAATTGTATTAGTGAATTGTATTTAATTCTCCATTATTGTTCCATTTTCACTATTTGGGCTTAATTTCAAGAGTAATTCTTATTTGGGTGTTGCTCCCTACACCTCCCCAAGTGGGACCTGTACCTCCCATTAATTTAATTTATTTCAAAAATATTCTAGACCTCCCCACTATTTTCTTTTATTCCAAAAATACCCTACACCTCTCCCACTATCCTTAACAATCTTTCTCTTTCTCTCTCTACATTAATGGAGCATTTACATGGCTCATTAATGGAGCATTTACATGACTTAAATTTGAATATATTTTCTTAAATAAGTTTGAATCTTATTTTCGTTGTTGAATATATTTTTTTCTTTTCAAATTACTTAATAAATGGTAAAATTTTGTCCTAAATTTCT
>NC_028357.1:10586693-10598250 GCF_000741045.1 Vigna radiata var. radiata | reverse complement strand
AAATGGTAGAAGTACTAATATTGAAGTTTCCTCTGAATTTTATATTTTGTAGTATGTTAAAAATTCAAATCTGAACCATGTGAATGCTCCATTAATGTAAAGAGAGAAAGATTGTTAAGGATAATGGGGAGGTGTAGGGAATTTTTGGAATAAAGAAAATAGTGGGGCGGTGTGGAATATTTTTGAAATAAATTAAATTAATGGGGAGGTACAGGTCCCACATGGGGAGGTGTAGGGAGCAACACCCTTCTTATTTTAATTAATTTGAATTATTTGGGCTTAATTATTCTAATTATTATTCGTAGGACAATTTTGGAAACATATTTTGGGACAACAAGAGTGTGACCACGTCAATAATTGTATTTAATTTCATTTTGTAATTTTAATTATGTTAGTTTTGGACAGATTTGACTCTTGGGCCTATTTTTGGTCAATTTTTAGGAGAAGCTCATATTGAGGGAAAAATTGTAATTTGGGGTCTATAAACCAAAATCAGATTTTAGGTTTGGTCTCTCTCCCTCGTTTTCGTTTTTCTCTTTTTAGATTTAGAGCTTGGGATGTTTTCCACCTCCCCCCCCCCTTTTGGGGCTTTAGGTTTGCTTTCGATTTCTCTTCTCTTCTATTGAACCAATTTCGTTTTGAATTTCAATTCTAATTCCATTTTCGTTTGTGCCCTACCTTGCATTTTCATTCTCTATTTTGAATTGCATTTTCCTTTTCTCATTTTCACATTTTGAATCCAATTTCGTTTCAGGTTTGCAATTACATTTTGAATGTTGAATTTTGTTTGCGTTTTAGACTTTGTTTAGAATTTCGTTTTATTCATTTTCGTTCCAGAATTAATGTTGAATTCCCTTTCGTTTTGCTGTTGTAATTTCGATTTAATGTTAGCTTAGGTTTGCTTGGTTGGTTATTAGTGAAATTTCATTGTTTCCATGAGATTTCTGAACCATAATTGTGTTTTTGCTGCTTTGATTTGGCTAATATTAAATTTGTTTGTGCACTTGCAATTGGGTACACGTTTAGTTGCCTAATTGGTGTTTAATCTTCGCTTAGTTGATGAAACTGTGTGGTGCAGAATTGTTTGAATATTAGCATTGTCTTTGCTTAATTCACTTTTATGAAAACATGGTTAATCTTCGCTTAGTTGGTTAGCTTGTGTTGGATTAGGGGTTAAAGGAGTGAGTAATTGATGTTAATTTGTGATTGGAACAATGCATTTGAGTTAATGATCAACCAATTTGAAATTTGTGTTTAATTTCGTGTTTTAATTAGATAATTTGCATTCACAAATTTATCCATAAACCATCCCCCATCAAGTGTTCAACCTAATTCTTGAACCACATTTGGTCCTTGAGAGACGACCTAGGGGTTATTCTCCTAGTTTTATACTGCATTTAGTTGAACATTAAATTTGATTCGGATACGGCCTCAATCAATCACTATTTTGGGGGTAGCTGAATTTTCTAAGATGAGAGAATTTTGACCAAACTGTTTTGAGGTAAGGGAAGTTATAAATAATGTCTAGTATATATTTATATTTATTTATTATGTTCTAATATATTTAATATTTATATGTGATAACGGTTTAAAACACTGTTATTTATGATGTGATTTTGATACTAAAAGCACCCTTTTTCACTTAGAAACTTGCTTGCACTTATGCTTTTTCATTAAGTTGTGTGAACAAGAGAGTTGAGGTTGACTTTAATGGGTTTATGCTTATTTCCTTTTGTTTTGACAGAGATTGAGGTAATACTGGAAGAAGATATGAAAAGCCAAGAAGATGGAGCTCAGAAGGGCTTAAAAAGGCACCAGAAGGAGGGAAAACACGAAGCCCGGGCAACCAGAAGCGAGGCTTAAGCGTGTTGTATCGATGTCCATCGCCCGGGCGGCGGGGCTTTGTAGCTTGGGCGTCTAATTTCGACGCTTGGGCCTTACATGAGCTGTTTTGGCCGCTTGGGCGGTCTCCCAAGATGCCTGGGCGTCGACTTTCGTGGACCGGGCCCTGTTTATGCTCTGTTTCGATTCTTTTGGACCGGACCCTGTTTTTGCACGCCTCTGACACTATTTAAAGGACCCTGGGCGTCGACTTTCGTCGACTTTCACTCTCATTCTTTCTTCCATTGTTCACAGAGTTCCCCCATGTCTATGGGAAACTAATTTCTATTTGTTGTTGGGGAATGATGTAACCTTGTAAACTCTCATGTATTTGATTTGATTCTTAAATTTCATATGCTTTTCCATTAATTGTTAGAGTAATTCATCTGTTTTTATGTTTGCTTTTGTTTAACTCACTCATTAGCATAATTTATGAATTGCATGAGTGTCGGGAGGTTCCTTACAATTCAGGTTCTTGTTGAATTACTCCTAAGGGTTATATTTCTCAGGGATGAGGGTATGAGTCTTGGTCGTCTTAATCTCTTGTTCTTCACATCTTATTACCAGGAATGCTAGGAATTGTATGAACTTGTAATTTGGGACATACTTATTCACCGAAGGATCGGGGTAGGTAATTTAGTGAGAGACGTTGACATTAATGCATAAAGAAGAATTCTTATATACATGAGAGGGAACTTGGTGAAATCTAACCCCAACAACATATCCATCTAATATAAATCAACCTTCGTTCATCTCTGTGCTTCATTGCCACTGATGAATTGCATTTTTATTTTATTTATTATTTTTGCCCAAAACCAATGATCTCTTTTTATTTTTAAGTCTTAATTAATCTTGTTATCATACAACTGTTCAATGCTGAAAGTCCTCTGGATACGATACTTGGTCTTACCATTTTATATTACTTGTGCAACTCGGTACACTTGCCGATTCAACCCAACAATAGCTTTCATATGTCTTTTTCTCTTAGTCAGTATAGTATGAATTATCATAATGTAAATATGATTCCTATTGTATACTTTTATCTTATTTATTTATATTGTACAAATATTTCCATTATCTAAATTTATTAACTATCTTGATAAAAAAAATATGATAGTAAAACTTGTTTTGAGTAAGCTTGGTGAGTTAATGAAATGAGATGTTAAATATCATAATGCATGTGATCTTGGTAAAACCCTATATCTTTTATTTTAAGCGTTGGATGGAGTTGAAATTTTTACACATAGTCCATATCACATATTTCCTCAATTTGACCACTGTTATTGATAATTAGAGATATGTTCTTAGAGAAATAACCCTCATAAATTTTGAGATAAATTTGAATGTCACTTTTTTTCTGTTTGTTTGAATTGTCTCGACAAAACCATGTGTTCTACTTTGTTAATAATTGGATCAACCTGAAACTTTAACACATAGTTTGTAACTCTTATTTCTTCTACCTGACCGTTGCGATCTTCCTTTAGATTTATGTGTTTAAAGAAATTGGTTTCACAGTTTAACGAAATTGAACATCATATTATTTGTTTTTGGAGTTGTTTATGGAAAACCTAGATTTCCATTTATTTAACCGTTGGATCAAACTGAAATTTTGAAAGATATTTTATGAAACATGATTTCATATTTTGACCATTGTGATTCATAATTAGAGGTCTGTTGTAGTAAGAGAAATGATTTTCGTATTTTTGAGAAAAATCTGAATGTCACTTTATTTTTGTTCATTTTGCATTATCTCGGTAAAATTTCGTTTTCTACTTTGTTAATAGTTGGATCAGGCTGAACTTTTTATAAGTAGTTTGCAACACATAATTTTTTTACTTTAGCCGTTGAAATTGTAAGTTAAAGGTCTTTTGTTGGACATATTTGTTTCGTAATCTTAAGAAAAATTTTGTCAAAACTTTAACGATAAATTTGTATTATAAATATTATGGTAGAGTAAATTATGTGAATCCTTATGTGGTATTGTGAATTGATGTAACTTATAGGGTGGGTGTTATACTTTGATGTGAAGTAATGATAGGTAGTGTATTAAGATGGGATTTCATGTGGGGGACTCTCCTGACTCGGCTAGTATGAGATACATGTAGAGTATGATTTCTAGTTATGAGAGTTGATGGAGGTTTTTATGGACACAAAAATTTACCCTGTCATGGTCGTGATTGTGAGTTCTAATTCTAAAACCTATAATTATAGCTCTTTAGAGGTAGGAGAGAGACATGATAGTTGAAGAGTCTTTAAATCGCTCAATACATTAACTTTTAGAAGAAAAATTCAGATGTTTATGTTATGAATGCTTTATGAGTATTGAGCCATGAGAACTTTATATATAGATTTTTGGTTATTGTTGTTGAATTGTTAAACTATGAGTGGATGATGGATGTTATTTGTGAAGTAAAGTTAATTATTTTGTTGATTGTGTGTGCTATGAAGATGGTATAATATGTTGGATAATGATTGAAATTCTTGAATCTTCTATTGTTGGAATTATGGACTATATTCACTAGCTCACCCTTGTATTTTTGTAGATGCAGTTTCCACCTACAATGATCATGTAAATTTTATACGTGAGTAGAGAACCAAGAGGATGTTCCTATCGAAAACCTTAAGGAGTGGTAATGGGATAATGAAAATAATTCTTGTATCATATAGTACACATGTATTAAATTTTAAGAATTGGAAATATGTTTGTGCACTGAATGTTAAGGCTAACTTGGTTATACTAAGTTAGAGATTGTTAAGACAAGATCATCTAAAGAAACGAGACCATCTACCATTTCCTGTTTTGAAGTTTAACAAACAACGTTGAATAAAATAAGTATTTATCAATACAAACCGTATTTTAAATAATTTTTTTTTCAAAATAGTTTTTTTTAGCATATATCGTCTAACAGAAATTGTTTGACAACCAACGTCAAACAAAAGGAAACATCTAAGTGTACGTTTAACAAAATACTGAAGTTTAAAATTTTATATTTAAACAATGTTGAACATATAAGCATTTAAAGAAAAGAATCATCTAGGAAAAGCTCATTAAACGATGTAATAAAACTTATAAACAATTTTATAAAATAAGTGTTTAACCTTTTACATCGTCTTAAAATCATATATTAAAAGTTGTGCCTCCTAAACAATGTTTCTATCAACAAGCTGACATGTGTCAAAATGTTTTAAACACGCAATATGCCTAAATGATTATCAAAATTTAAAACATTTATTGCATGTACGAAAAAGTATTTCTTTGCTTGTATGTTTTGTTCTCATTATTTGTGCAGATCATGAAAGTACAAGACTTTACTCAAATTCCTGCACAAGATACAAAATACGTTAAGAGATAGGAAGACATTCTGAGAATGTTTCCTTAAAGCTTCAAGCTCTACAAAATCGTATGAACTACTTTTGTCAAAGTTTTGATAAAGCACAATAGCTCTACAACGTAGACCCGAGTCTAACTACCTACCTAAAAAGGTTATATGAAGTCTACATGAAAGTCAATTCTCAATTTAACTGATCTTTTTGAAGAAGGCTATATATAGATGATTGTATGAAGAGAAGAAACGAAGAATACATGAACATAAACAAGCTTGTTGTTACGATGTCTCTCTTTATTTACACCGTCTATTGCGTTCGTTTAAAGAGAAATCTTTACATGTCTTTCAAATTTTCTTTGTATTGAAAACTTATTATCTCTTTCAGAGTTATAAAATATGTATCTTGTTTGAGAAACCTTTTTGGTTGCTTTGTAAATTCAGAAGTGAATTAACACACTTGGTGTTTAGCTTAGTTGAGTTAAATGATCTATTCAGTGAGACTAGGAGTGGTTGATACTCATTGTAAACCAGGAGATGTAAAACTCGTGTAATCTTTGTTAAAGATTAATGAAATCCCTCAAGAAGTCTTAAGAGATGTAAGACTAGAGAAAAAGGTAGTCATTAAGAAATAAAGTGGGTTTGAGATTTGAGTGCTATTGCTTGGTAATTGGTATTTAATGTTTAGGTGGTTCTTATAATTATAATTGTTGTGGTAATTATTTGGTGTTATTATTGATAAAGTGCAACACATGATTGATATGTTATTAATTTGGTGATTTTTGTGTGTGTATGTGATATTACCAATGTAATGTGTTGGTTTGTCGATAGGAATATTGTTTGGGGTGGAATGAATGTGGGTTCAATTCCTAGGGAAAAGAGTTAGGAGAAACTTAGATCTTATTTGTATTTTTGGCTTAGGGGAAAAAGAGTCATTTTATCTTTACTAAATGGTGTAGAAATTATTTTAGGGGGTGTAGAAAATAAATGTATGCAAAATAATATAAAATTTGAAAATGTAAAAGAATATTACGTGAATAATTGTAAGATTTAGTAGTTGTTGATATTTTAAAAAGTGGTTGAGAGAAAATAAGAGAGAAAATCTTGGTGGTTTTAGAGATTAAGTGAGAAATCTTATTTTAACCAAAAAGATAGAGATAGAGTGAAAATAGATAAAAAGGAGAATAGGAAAAAGGTGTTGCATATTGTTACTCTAGGTCTTCAAATGAAAAAGAGAGAGATAGGGAGAGAGAGAGACATTTTCTAAGAGAGAAGAGGAAGAGCTATAGAAAACCTTAATGCAAGGGAAGATTGGTTTGGTTTTGGAGTTGTAGATAAAGTCTTAAGATTGACCAACGTATGAGAAAGCTTACTTTGTTTCTTTTCTTGTTGTTTCTATGATGAATAGGGTTTATTCTTGATTATCTTGAAAGGTAATGTTGTTTTGAGTCATGAGTATGTATGAGTACATATTCTGCATGATGACAGGGTTTATATCATGTTTTTGTTGGGTTTTCCCACTTAAAGTGTGTATGTTTTGTTGGGTTATCTCTTAATAGGTATTGATGCTAAGGGGAAACAAAGTTATGATGTTGAGGGGTTTTATCATACAAATATATGTTATAAAGATGATATGATAATCATATGGAGAATATTGGGTTGCTTGGGTTATAATCTGCATCATGATGGGTTTTGGATTGCTGAGATTGTTGACAACACAAACTCTATATCAATCTAGTTTTTTATGATGACAACACAATGTTTAATAATAGTACACATGTTGTTGCATTACATTTTCTTGTTCTGAATTATTTGTCATATTTGCTGAACATGTTTTTTTGAACTGCAATGTATGTTCCTATGATTGATTGTGTGTTATATTCGTGGAACATGCTTGTATTAAAATGTGCGTGGAACATGCTTGTATTGAAATGTGAAATAAAAAGCATTTTATTACTGCACATTTCTGGAAAGAAAAAGATCACACGCACCTTTATGAACTTATATTTGTTGTGACAAAGTTCTAGTCCAGTCGAATACACTCATAATGGATTCGACTATGCTAAAATCTTTGTACAGATTTTGTGAACATGTGCTATGTGAGATTTTGAGTTGAAAAGAATTTCAAAGTTTTTTTTTCATGTGTCAGTCGACATTGCATATTGCATATTCGACTGTGTTACTGATCTGTTTGGAATTTTGTTAAGCCTACACGCTCCAACGGCTATAATTTTCAAAAGTTAGTTGAGCTTGTATGACTTGGTCAACTGTAATAAATGTGTGTTGATTTTTGTTGACTGAGAGCCTTTGTGTTGACTGTCTGTTATAACCGTTTTAATACAGTTGACTGAATTAGTAGGCTATTCGACTGAGAGGTAATATGATATAACAGAAAACTATAAATAGACAGAACGCGAATTGTTCTATGACTTTTGATGATCTGACATTTTCATTTTCCTGTTTCAGATTGAATTCTCTGTTTTAAGAAGCTCCAAGAATTCTCCAAGTAGACGGTGGTGATCTTTCTTGAGAGAAATTCAAAGGGAGGAGTCCATTGCGCATATTGCTTGATCATAATTTGCCCAAAGAAGGGGCTTTCTGTTTGATCTTGAAGGCTTGGCATCCTGTGAAGACTGCTGCATTTGATCGAAGGCTTGGCAACCTGTGAAGTCTGTTGTGATAGACTTGGCATCCTGTGAAGAGTGCTGGTTACATGTTGAGGATTGTTCGACGTGGGTTCAGATTGCAGAAGAGGAGATTCTTGCTGCAATTCTGGTTTTTGTGTGCAGCTATATTTTGGTTTTGGGTTAGAGAGGAGATTTATATTTTTGCGTGGTGCTTCTATAAATTCCTTGTTGTAAAAACCGCAACCATTATAATGCATTTGCTTCCTGGGTTGGAAGGACATTGGATGTAGGCATTGTTGGCTGAACCAGTATAAAAACCAGTGTTTGATTTTCTCTATACCTGCAATCTTTATTTCCAGACGACTTTATCTGTTTAGCAGTCAACTGCATTTTTTCGCTGCATAGAAATTTCATTGCTTGCATTTCAAGAAAGATCAAAAAGCTTTGCATTTTTGTTTAAAGATTGCGAAAAGATTTTGTTTTTCAACTAACACTAATTCACCCCCCTCTTGGTGTAACACGAAGCCTACCTGTTTCATAACATGGATGATTCAAGTGATGTAATGAATGTGTTATGGTCTGTTCATAAGGGTATATGAGGTCTAAATACATGCATGATGTGTTGGGTATGTTTGCTCATCATGTAAGGTTGATGTATGTGTGTTTTGAATACTTGAATTATATTTTGAATGTGTTTCAATTCGGTAACAATCGATTACCACTAGTTATAATAAATTATTTCCGCATTGGTTTTGAGTTTTGTTTGGGAATAATCGATTAGCATGATGATCGATTATCCTTTCATGTGTGACGAATCTTGGAATTTGATGTGGTAGGGCCACTAAAATAATTGATTATCTTAAGTGATAATCAATTATCACAGTGTTTTTTGTGTAAATGTGAACCTCTCGCAAATAATCGATTATCACTTATGAAAATCGATTATCCCAGTGCATTTTTGTTAAAAATGGCGAATTCGATGAAGAGTGGACGTGGACCAAGCTTGAGGAGCTATGGAACGTGGTGATAATCAGAGAATGAGATTAATGGGTATGTTTAAGGTTAGTTTTGACTTGTGTTTGAGATTAGAGCATGAGTGAATGTTGAGATATACCTGAGTGTGTGGTTGATGAGCATAAAAGTGGGGGATAAGTCTACTCATTGTACATAGTAACTCTTGGGTTTTTCTGCGGATAGGTGTTTCTTTTTGCCTTGTGTTCAAAGGAAGGGTTGTTCGGGTATTAAACCTTCCTTGTGTGGGGGTGATGGTGTTCTTCTTGTCCTTGTGTGGCAAGAATACATGTTCATTAACTGGATCATGGGACTACTTGATCTGATTGGTAGGGGAGGTTACAGATGGCCTGTAGTAGCAGCTACAGGTAGGTGAGGTAGGGTACAGGAGTGAGACTGATTCTTTCCACTATGGTGTATGGTATTGTGGATGCTCATGGTGATGTTCATGATGGGGTTAATCATGATAGTGGTACATGTGTCAGTGATCGTAATGACGATGTTGCTTTAGAGGATGGTATGTTGATTGTGATGGTATCACGTGGTGTAGTTAGCATAGGTGCCGATGAATGGATAGACCAGTGGTCTAGGCTTAGAGTCAAGGATCGAGGATGGATGATCAAGGATGAATAATCAAGTAATTTTATTATGATTGAATTGTTATGTTAGAGGATTAGGAACTCTATTGTTGTTACTATTGTGTATGAGGTGGTTGTTTAAGGTTGATATAATATGTATGCTTATATCTATTTATTATGATTGTTTTATCAATAGCTTACCTCATACATATTTATGTTTGTGAATGAATTTATCGGCGATGATCGTATAATGTTTTATATGTGAACAAATGATGTTGTAGATGGTGTTGCGGCGTGATAGATTCGAGAGATGACAAGAAACTGACTTGAGATTTTGATTGAAAGTTGTTTTTGTTAAATTTAGGACAATGTAATTGGAGTTATTTTATTTCATTTGTTATTTCCATTATTTTGAATAATCACAAGTGCAAAAACAGCGTATAACGTCACGCATTCAACGTCCAACCACTAAATAACCAACGTTAAAAATGATCGATGACATTTTTGTAAATAAATGCAATTGTAGAACGTCGAAGCCTTATACAAATCAACGATCTATTATGGTAATTATTTAAAGCAGCATGTCACTCTCTTTCTTCTTTCTTTTAAACCACTAATAGTACGTCGAATTTTGTAGGAGATTTGACGTATTATTTGTCAGCTAGAAGCCCAAAAGTAACCCCTTTTTAATTTTTTTTTCTTATAAACCACATGTAATACGTCGAATTATGTAGGGCTTTGACATATTTTTTTTTCAGCCACAAACCAAAGAGTTACCCCTTTTTAATTCTTTTTTCTTTTAAACCACCAATAATACATTGAATTATGTAGGGGCTTCGACGTATTATTTATCAACCAAAAGTTTCCCCTTTTTAATTGGAGCAGGAGATTGACAATTCATTCACTTTATCTTAGCGCGCGAGACCTTCTTCTCTTCTCAAACTTTTCTAAAACGAAGTTTGACGACCACCACATGTAATCTTTCTTTCATTTGATACAAATGCATGTTAATTAACTACTTTATGCATGATTTTGTTTGTTTTGACAGATTATTTTTGTGTTCTTGTCCTTCATAGACACATTCTACTTTCTCTCTCACGGGTGGAAACACTTTATTCCGACGAACCCACCTTTTGATGGTTAGTTTTGTTTTCGTTTTTGTTTTGCAGAACTTATTTGTTGAACTTGTTTTTTTTTTTTGTTGAACTTGTTTGTTGTTGTTGTTTGATTGAACTTGTTTGTTGTTTGTTATTATTGTTTGTTGTTGATACTATACTACACGTTCATAGTTCATGCTTCATAAAATACCAAAAACTGAAATTTGTTGTTTTATGCTTTTCAGGTCTCGTAGAGTTGTAAAAAAGATCACAATTAATTAAAAAAACAAAAAGAATTGTTTAACGCCGAACATTGACAAAATTCGACGTCAATTTAACGTCTCCTGATATGAAGTCGACCTCAAATTCGACGTGAAAGACCAAAAAACAATAACGTAATACGATATTTTTATAGTAGTGAATGTAATTGGATAAGTCTTTTGGAACTCATATATTTTGAATAAATTATTCATGTTTAAATGTTAAGGTTTTGAAAAATACATTTTTGCCCCTATGATAGAAAGTTGAAATTTTCGGTTTTTGAATAACCTATGGCACCCTTAAAATTCAACCCCTCCCATTTCTAGTATTTTTTTCGTGTTTTAAAAATTTGTTGTGAAAACTTATAAATGAAATTGTGTGTTAAAATTTATGAAATGATATAATTAATAGTATATTAATACTAATTTGAGTTATTACAATAATTATCACTTTAAAAGATGATTTTAATGTTGTATTCACATTGGGGGATTTACTATTTGTGAGGAAGGAAAAGAGAGATTCAGGGTGTTCACTTCTTGTGATTTCTGTGGGTTTGTGACTCAGGATTTGAGAGATGAATAATAATAATAATAATAATAATAATAATAATAATAATAATAATAATAATAATAATAATAATAATTGTTAGAGATATTATATTTAGTTTATATTGTGTTTATGTTAATTAGGGAAACATAGTACCTATATGTTTATTAGGGAAACATTGTTCTTATTTTATTTTATTTTATTCTTACATATTCATTTGTATTTGGGCTTAG
>NC_028357.1:10581964-10586353 GCF_000741045.1 Vigna radiata var. radiata | reverse complement strand
AAAATTAATTTTTATTTGTTTCTCTTCTTATAATAATTTTTACAATTATATATAATATTAACAATTACAATTTTATATTAATTTTACTATTAAGGGTATTTTGGTAATCTTTAATTTTTAGCGCCATCGCCGGAGCCGCCACCGGAGTTCCAGAATTGACCGGCGACCACTCCATCCGAATCGCCTCCTCGCCCTCTTTCTAGAGCTGTGGTCGTTGCGTCAATCGGAGCACGTTGAATTTTTAGGGTTTCTCCCTTTCCATGGCGTCTTCCTCGTCTACAACCACCTCTGTTAGTGTCTCATCTTCTTCTGCTGGTGCCTCATCTGATTCTCCAATATACGCCAATTATGTGAATGTACACTTGTCCATTGATAAGTTAGATGGCACGGATTATGCAACATGGGCGTCCGACATCAAACTTTGGTTGAAGAGTCAGGGGGATGTAGATCATCTTACTAAAACTGTGACTAGTGCTACCACATAGGACACTTCCCGCTGGATGAAAATTGATGGCCAGTTATGCAACCTCATAAAGTCCACCATTCATTCTTCTCTGAAACAAATGTTTCGATCATATGAAACATGTTCAGAAGTATGAGCACAAGCGAAGTTATTATACACGAATGACACCCAGCGTCTTTATGGTGTGTGTCAGGATCTATTCACTATTATTGGTCCACGCAATCCTGGTCCCATGGCAGAATATTTGGGTAAAGTTCATGCCCTCCTTCATGATTCTAATGAGCTATTACCTCCTGCTTCCACTCCTGCTAAAGAACTGGAACAACGATCAAAGTTCTTCATGTTGTTGGCATTATANGGACTCTCTGATGATTCCTCCCATGTCCGTGATCAGATTTTGGGTTCTCCTGTCATACCCAACTTTACTTCTACTTGTTCTGCTCTTTTGCATATTCCGAGCAAACCAGTCATTGAGACATCTCCTCATATTGATGATTCCTCTGTTATGGCTTCCCAACGTGATGATAAAAGTCGGTCTCGCAAGCCAGGTAAAGGACGATCAAAATGTGATCATTGTGGCAAGCTAGGCCACAGAATTGATAGATGTTATGCACTTCATGGACGTCCTCCTCGATCTGCAGCAATGGCTAATTCTGATCCACCTCCTCGACCTACAGACCATCTTACTTCATCAAATGCTGTAAATAACCCTGCAGTCTTCAACGAATTTCTCAGATGGTATGAGGACCGTCAGCAATCTAGTTCCACTACATCTGCATTTGGTGCACGCACAGGTACACCTTTTGTTGGTCTGACTCACTCCCTCGGATCTTGGGTCCTTGACTCAAGCGCCACTGATCATATAACTGGTAACAAGTCCTTTTTTTCTTCCTTGTCATGTCCAGATAACTTACCCTCGGTAACAATGGCTGATGGGTCTAGAGTCTCATCTCATGGTATTTGTACTGTTCATATTTTTCCATCCATATCCATTGATCATGTACTCTATGTCCCTGGGTCTCCTTTCAATTTATTATCCGTTAGTCGTCTAACTCATTCCCTTAATTGTGTTATTTCATTTACTAAAGATTCTGTTTGTTTGCAGGACCGGAGTTCGAAACACATGATTGGCACAGGATGTGAGTCTCATGGCCTATATCTTCTCCATCCTTCTCCACATGTTGGCGTCATCATGGAGTCACCATCCCTTCTTCATGCTCAGTTAGGTCATCCCAGTCTTGTCAAACTGCAGTAGCTTGTTCCGAGTTTGTCGAAGTTATCCCACTTATCGTGTGAGTCTTGTCAGTTAGGAAAGCATACTCGTAGTTCCTTTCCTCGTAGTGTTTCACAACGAGTGTCGTCACCTTTTTCATTAGTTCATTCTGATATTTGGGGACCTAGTCGTGTTAAGTCCAATTTAGGATTTCAGTATTTTGTTACTTTTATTGATGATTACTCCAGATGTACTTGGTTATTTTTAATGAAGAATCGTTTTGAGTTGTTTTCTATTTTTCAATCATTTTTTAATGAAATAAAAACACAGTTTGGGGTTTCTATTCGAACTTTACGCAGTGATAATGTCCATGAGTACCTTTCTCAACAGTTTAAACATTTTATGGCTTCTCATGGCATTCTTCACCAGATCTCTTGTGCTTATACTCCTCAACAAAATGGGGTGGCTGAGCGCAAAAATAGACACCTCATTGAAACAACTCGTACACTTCTAATTCATGGCCATGTACCTTCGCATTTTTGGGGTGATGCAGTTCTCACCGCATGTTATCTCATCAACCGCATGCCATCTTCTATCCTAGATAACAAAATCCATCATTCTGTCTTGTTTCCTCAAGACCCTTTACATCCATTACCTCTTAAAGTTTTTGGGTCTACATGTTTTGTTCATGATTTTAGTCTTGGTCTTGATAAGTTATCTCCTAGATCTCACAAATGTGTCTTCTTAGGATTTCCACGGTCACAAAAGGGCTATAAGTGTTTTTCTCCTTCCCTCAATCGTCATTTTATCTTTGCTGATGTCACTTTTGATGAATCTTCGTTTTATTTTTCACAACTATCTTCTAGTTCTGTACCTCCACCTACCACTGTTGATATTCCTATTGTCTATGATCCTTTAGACTCTCATTCCCAACAGGATTGTCCTTCAACTCCACCCCTTCAGGTTTATAGTCGCCACAATCGTCTCCCTCATGACTCACCTCCTGTGCCGCCTCCTGTGTCTCCTTCGGCTCCAGCAAATGAGTCTGACCTGCCTATTGCCCTCCGTAAAGGTATACGCACTACTCGTAACCCTTCCTCCCATTATACTATTCTTAGTTACCACACATTATCTCCATCTTTTTACACATGTCTCTCATCCATTTCTTCTGTGTCAATTCCCAAGTCTGTGGGTGATGCCTTAACTCATCCTGGTTGGCATCAAGCCATGCTGGATGAATTAAGTGCTTTACAAAAAAGTGGAACTTGGGAGCTTGTCCAATTACCATCTAGAAAGTCTGTTGTTGGTTGCAGGTGAGTATATGCTATCAAAGTTGGCCCTGATGGTACAATTGATCGTTTGAAGGCTCGACTGGTTGTCAAAGGCTACATACAGATTTTTGGTTTGGATTATGGTGATACCTTTTCTCCAGTGGCGAAAATGACCTCGGTTCGCCTATTCATTGCCATGGCCGCTCTTTGACAATGACCTCTTTACCAACTTGATGTCAAAAATTCTTTCCTTAATGGTGATTTGCACGAAGAAATTTATATGGAGCAACCGCCCGACTTTGTTGCTCAAGGGAGTCATCTGGATTGGTATGTCGTCTTCACAAATCCTTATATGGCCTAAAACAGTCTCATCGGGCCTGGTTTGGTAAATTCAGTTGTGTTGTTCAACAATTTGGTATGTCTCACAGTGAAGCGGATCATTCAGTGTTCTATCGCCACTCAAGTGTTGGATGTATCTACTTAATAGTGTATGTTGATGACATTGTTCTCACAGGAAGTGACTACCTTGGCATCTCTCAGATGAAACAACACCTTTGTCACCATTTTCAAACCAAAGATCTTGGCAAACTCCAGTACTTTTTGGGTATTGAAGTAGCACAATCCAACGATGGTATTGTCATATCTCAGAGGAAGTATGCGTTAGACATCTTGGAGAAAACAGGGTTAATGAACTGTAAGTCTGTTGAGACACCTATGGATCCTAACATCAAGCTCCTACCAAATCAGGGGGAGCCTTTCTCAGATCCTGAACGTTACAGAANATTAGTTGGTAAATTGAACTATCTTATTGTTACACGTCCTGACATTTCCTTCGCAGTTAGTGTGGTGAGTCAATTCCTTAACTCCCCATGTGAAGACCATTGGGATGCAGTTGTTCGCATACTGAAGTATATTAAAGGATCACCTGGAAAAGGTTTGTTGTATGGTCCTAACAACGATACAAAAATGTTTGCTATTCAGATGCTGATTTGGCTGGTTCCCCTTCTGATAGGAGGTCTACTTCTGGATATTGTGTCTTTATTGGTGGTAACCTGATATCTTGGAAAAGTAAGAAGCAGAGTGTTGTGGCTAGGTCCAGCGCAGAAGCAGAATATAGAGCTATGGCATCATCTACTTGTGAACTTGTGTGGCTTAAACAATTACTTAGTAAATTGAAATTTGGAGATATCACTCACATGACACTTATATGTGATAATCAAGCTGCTCTTCATATTAGCTCTAACCCTGTCTTCCATGAGAGAACCAAGCGCATTGAAGTTATTGCCATTTTATTAGAGAAAAGATCATATCTGGAGATATCAAGATTGAGTTCGTTAACTCAAGCAACCAGTTGGCAGATATATTCACTAAGTCCTTGCGAGGACCTAGAATTGACTATCTTTGTAACAAGCTTGGAACATATGATTTATATGCTCCAGCTT
>NC_028357.1:10566770-10581599 GCF_000741045.1 Vigna radiata var. radiata | reverse complement strand
AATAATAATAATAATAATAAAATAATAATAATAATAAAATAATAATAATAATAATAATAATAATAATAATAATAAATAATAATTCAATTTTTTTCTTTATGTTAAAAATTAATTTTTATTTGTTTCTCTTCTTATAATAATTTTTACAATTATATATAATATTAACAATTACAATTTTATATTAATTTTACTATTAAGGATATTTTGGTAATCTTTAATTTTTATCAATTAAACAATTTTTTTAATTTGTTACGGTCAAATTTTACAATAATTTTTACAAAGTTTACTTTCAAATTCATTCTCACTCACTTCTAAATCCCTTCAAAGAAACAACAATCAATTCACCCTCAAATCTTTTCAAATTACTCCACTCACCCTCTGTATATATATGTCAACTCATCCATGTATGAAATCAAAGTTGTCTGCACACTAAAGATATATAAATACATTGATTTATCATTGAAGTCAGTTAATGCAATACATTAAGTATCATTTAATGCACAATAGTAGGTTTCTTTTTTTCCTTCCTCTAATTGTATATGATACAACAACCTCAACACTCTCCGGAATTCTTCCGATGATTATCGTTTGAAGGACAGACACATAAACATTTAGAAACACAAAATAATACAAATCTATCTATAAATCCTAATGTGATATTCACGTTTTGTTGTATTTTGTATTATGTTATCTTTCAACATTTTTAACTAAGTCATGAGCTTAAATTTTATATTTGTGTACAATTTAAAAAAAAAATTATGTGAAAATGATTTCTAAAGTTTATTTGAAGAAGCAAATAAAAATGACATTTGAGTATGTGACCGTAGTGGTCGAAAGAGTGCCTGTTGCAGGACTTGAGATGTTTTCAAAAACTAAATATATAACAATGAAGATGAACTAATGTAAACAAAATCTTGTTTATTAATATCTCTCTTTTTCTTCAACAAGAAACCTTTCTATATTTTAAAAAAATATCTTTTAAAGAAAAAAAGGTCTTTTATTGTAAAACAATTTTTAAAAACAAAAATTCAACCCCATTTTTTTTTATATTTTTTGTGCTAACAATCTTAAAAATGTGTTTAAATAAGAAAAAAATAGGTTTGCTCACCTAGGATAAAACTATTTGTAGTTAAAGAAATAGAAATTGTGACATGTTTAATGTTATGCATTGAAAAACTCGTACGACGGAAGATTGTTCGAGAAATTGACGTCAGATGAAATAGAAAAGAAAAGATCAAAAAAAGTTGGAAAGCTTTGACGTTCATTATTAATTAACACATTACAAAATACTTTTTAATGTTATATGAAATTTTTTAAGATTTTTCATTACTTTAAATTTTACTTATTGATATATAGTTATAAAACTCAAATTTATTTATTCTTATATAAAATTACTTTCTCATTATATTGAGTATTTATATGACTCAAAGTTGCTTCTCTTACCCTGATAACAAACAAGATTCTCACAATAAGTTTATTATTAATGGCTGACTCGGTCTCTTTTACTCATATAAAAAAAATATTTCTTGATAAATTAATATCTATATTATTACAGAGGATTCATCTTTGTTTTTTTTCTGTTCGTATTTTCTTTTTTAATTTTACCTTTTAGTAACCATCTTTTTAAATTCAAATAATTATTTATAATAAAAAATATTTTCTAAATTTATCCTTTTAATAACTACTTTTTTTATAATTATTTTCAATTAAAATTATTTTATAGTTTAATAAATTTTAAGTATTCTTTTACAGATATCTTAAGTCTTATTCTACCTTCCTTTTCTTGTCTTTATTAACTAACATTTTAGTTTTTATGATCTACAATAAACCATTCACAACGAACCTTCGTGATGCAAGATTAAAAGTTATTTTATGGTATAATTAAAATAATTAAGAAAAAGTAAATTAATTTTATAATTATTTTTCATATTTTTTATATAATTTTCTTTTATATTTTGGTAATTATTTTTATTATAATATCACAAAAGTTTAATTACATTAGTAAAATTTTATTATCATAAAAGAAGGTAGATATACTATGATCACTATTATATTCATAAAACACAAAGAAAGACAATAAAGGCTAAAATAAACGAAGGCCAATATCACGAACTATTTATCAATACTAACATTATCAACTTTGACTCTGGATTTTAAAGCAAATTTTAATTTTATATATATCTAAAAAATGTTAAATATATTAGTACACTAATTAATAAAATATGAAAAACTAGTTTGAATGTTTCAACTAAATCCAAACATGTCGATACTATTCATAATCATATAATCAAAGACTTTTTCAAAACCATTTGTTGGATAAAATTTTACCAATTATGAGTTTTTTTTAAGGATATTCATTCATATTTTAAGTGCATAAAACGTTTCAAAAAAACAAATTAGAAAAAGAGAATAATACAATAAAGTCATTATCGCTTAGCTATTTCAACTATATTTTATCCATAAATAATAAAAAATTGTTAAAGAAAAAAACAATGAGAATGTCCTTTTTATATACCTATGTCGATAATATTTCATATGTATAACTTGAAATAAATCAATAATAAACAGTGGAATACTGAAAATCTCGTGAGAAAAATGGAGCAACATAACCCGTGAGATGAATAAGAATAAAACAAGGAAAAAAAGTGGGGTCCACTGCCAGAATGCATATGACGGTTTTTAATCGCATCCGTCCAATACTAAGGGATAAAAAAAAATGACGTAATAGTTTTACATATAACAGTTATACAACACGTACATGTTTTTTTAATACAAGAAAATTCAACGTTATGTGCCTTTTATTCGTGTCAATAAAGAAGGAATAACAATGTTTCCACTTAAAAAAAGGAATAATAATGTCGAATACGACAAACCTAAAAAAACAAAAACAAAAGAATGGCATATTAATCTAAATTAACAATGTATAAGAGAAAAAAAAAACATTTATATAACCATCAATTGATTCACAAGAAACTTTCTTTCCGAGCATGCAAACCCTTGATTTTAATGGTGCAAAACATCGTATAAAATTAAAAAAGCTTGTTTAGATATTTTCAACAATTTTTTTTAAAAGGGGCATTTTGTGGTTGGTCAATTAAACACGCAGTATGAACAAGGACGCTACCATGGATAAGAACAAATGAACAATGCCATCTTTAAGTGTGTTGTCTAATTGAATTATTTTAAGCAACAAATATGCATTGAATGTGTTTTTTCTTCCTTTATTTGTATTAACCCTGAAAAGGGAAAGACAATGACGAGAATAACAACGTGAGAAAATTAGGTCATGCATGAAATTGGATTGAAAAATGTCGACCAACTTTGATAGATAAGAGAGAAAAGAAGTTAAACACGTCGAGGGATGAGAAGAAGAAAAAGGAAAAATAAGGGTTAATTGGATCATGGAGAATGAAAGAGAAGAAGGAGAAGATGAAGATGATGATGATAATGATGATAATTGACGGGTGATGGCCACGAAAGTGCAAAAGGAAAGCCTATCAATCAAATTCAAAGCCTATGAGATTAGATTGGGAGTGGTGACAGTTGGAAACATAATTAAAAGTTGACATGCATGATTATTAAAATGTTTATACTAATTATAGAATCTCGCCATCTAAACACAGTGCTTGCAACAAAATTTGGGCTTAATCTCTTTGGTTGTTTGTGGAGGTGTCCCAATGTCAACCTCTCATTCATGTCACAACACTTTCATCCTTTTAATAACACTTTATCTCTTTTCACCATTGTTGCTTAGTGTTCTATAAACATATATATATATATATGCTTTAATTTCATATTCAAATTAACTACAAATGCGAGCTAACAAATATTAAAGTTAAACCAAGTTATATGCATTTGATAGAAAGAAAGTGATAGCAGTTGGTGGAACAATTTAGTTTCTACTTTCTCTCTTCTTTTATCTCTTAAATATTAATAATCTATAATTAGTTTATATTTTGCAGCTTCATTCAAAGTTTACGAGTGTTTCTAAAACTGGTTTAATGTTTTTTAAATTAAATTTTGTAAGGAAATTTACTCAATTAATTATGTTTTAGTTTGTATATCTATAGACCTAATTCAGAATCGGAATAATGTACTGCTCTAGGTAATATCGGAAAGTGTTGGTCAATTTAAAAAAAAAAAAAAAATCGAAACTGAACATTATTCTAAAAATATCATTTGATGCCATCTAACTACATAACAAGATAGTTTTCAATAATTAACTGTTAGGTCTAAATCAAGGATTTATTTTAAGCCTCTATCCCTTAATTACCTTTGTGTTAGGTGTTATTTGAACATATCCAAGAGCTAGTACCATGCATAAAGAAATGTTTTTGTAAGGATATATAACATAGGAAATTAAGAAAGAGAATAATTGATAAAATTAGATACATTGAGAAATTTATCGGTATGTGATAAATTTTAACGAGGTAACATAAAATATATGTTTGAGCTTAAGAGTTATTCTCATGTTGACATGCTTATTTTAATGATATATAATCTGTTTGAACATTTTTTTCTGAAAAAAAAAATAAAAGAAAAAAAAAAGAGTAAAATGAGTTGTTACATAGATTAATTTAAAAAAAAAAAAAACTCATGAGAGAGTCATTGGTGCAAAAACGTTGTTTAACGTCACCTATAAGACGTCGATTAGAGGGTAACTCGACGTATATTAATGAACGGTGGCATTACCGTAAATAAGTTGGTAAATAAAATGTTGGTTTTTAGGACAAACGACGTCTATGATATAGTAGACGTCTGCTCTGCCCTAAACCGATGTCCAAGGGCCTGAGGTAGGCGAGAAGACAGTCTTATCTACCCCATTGACGTCGGTTGTGATGGGGGGGCTGACGTCTACCTGGATGCAATTAATGTTCTTCACCTGATTCTCAGGCGCTTAGACGTCACGTAGTAAAAAACTGACGTCTATAATGTTATAGACGTCTTGGCTCCTTTAACTTGACGTCAATGGGCCTGTCCGGAAGGCGGAAAGACAGTCAATTTCTGCAATATAGACGTTGAATTTTTGGAGGAGCGACGTCTATGTGCCTATAATTAATGTTATCCACCAAATTCGCAGGCACTTCGACGTTTGGTAACAGGGCGCCGACGTCTAAAATGTTATAGACGTCGGTGCCCCAGGACAACCGTCTTCTACTTCCCTGACAAGAAATGAAACGTCAATCTGATCAGCGTCGTAGACGTCGGTGCCCTGTGTGTCCGATGTCTAATGTGCATGCAAAAGGCAGATTAAAAGTTATCTTGGACGTCATATTAGTGAGATAACTGACGTCTAGCTGACTATAGACGTCAGTTTCTGTAGCAATTGACGCCTCATTTCATGTTAAATAAACCGCAGACTCGCAGTTTCGCGACATTGCATTCCAATTTTTGATAACATCATTGTCTTCTTCCTCTACTTTTTCTCTCTTGCGACATTACGTTCTCGATGCGTCTTTTTTTATTTAAACCGTTTAAACTTTGTTCAGTCCGATTATATTAGTCTTTCATCGATTATCTTCTGGTTCAACTAATTAAAATTTGTTTTTCTTGTGTTGTGTTTTAGTGTCGATTTGTTCCTCTCTTGGGGTAACGTAGTACCACATTCTGCCTTTGCTAGCTGCCTCCTAGAAAAAGCGGCGTCTTTTGGATTTCTTGTGACGTTTCGACCCAAAAACGACCCTGGGTCGTTGCCTTGTTATCGTTTCACCGTAATTTTTCCCTCTTACGGTTGAAAATGGAACTAGGCAAGAACCCAAGTTCGGTTTTGGGTTGAAATGTCATGAGAAATTCAAAAGAGGCAAGCTTTTTTTTGGGGGAAACTGGCAAAGACAGAGTGTGCTACTAGGTTATCCAAAGATAGGAACAAAACTGCACTAAAACACAACGACTATATTAGACGTCGGTTAATGCATACACCGACGTCTATAGTGACCTTAGACGTCGGTTAGTGACATGTTTGAAGTCTTTATGTGCTCTTAGACGTTGGTTAATGCTTACTCCGACGTCTATATAATGCCCTTAGACGTCGGTTTAGGCCTACACCGACGTTTATTGACATCGGACATGGCACTGACTGACGTCTGTATAGACGTCAGTTATATGGAAGTTCGACGTCCCATTAACGTCATCCGTAATGACGTCGGTTGTGAAAAAGACGTTAAAAGCCCAAAATAACAGACGTCTAAATTCCTTTCTCCACTAGTATCATCTGACCATTCTCTAGAATACAAACTCTTTAGGGNTATTTATGCCCTAAATCAAGCTCCACACACTTGGTTCTCTAAGTTAAGTTATACTCTTATTTCTCTTAGTTTTACACTAACCAAAAGTGACCCCTTTAATGACGTCGGTTGTGAAAAAGACGTTAAAAGCCCAAAATAACAGACGTCTAAANNCCTTTCTNCACTAGTATCATCTGACCATTCTCTAGAATACAAACTCTTTAGGGCTATTTATGCCCTAAATCAAGCTCCACACACTTGGTTCTCTAAGTTAAGTTATACTCTTATTTCTCTTAGTTTTACACTAACCAAAAGTGACCCCTTTCTCCTCGTGTTATTTTCTAATTCAAATGTTTTTTTCATTCCTATCTATGTAGATGATATATTGATCATCATAAATTCTTCCACAACCATTCACCACTTTTTCTCATCTTTATGCAAAAATGTATCCTTAAAGGACATTGACTTTTTACATTATTTCATAGGTATTTAAGTATTTTGGGCAAATGATGGTAACCTTCATCTTTCACAAATTAAGTATGTGACATATATTCTTTGTAAAGTTCATATGATAGATTCCAAACTACAACCCCTACTTATGGTTTCTTCATTAAAATTGTCTATTCATGGATCCATTGTCGTCTCTGATGCTTCTCTCTATCACTTTAATGTGGACTTTCTATAGTATTTAACTAGTAACTATCTTGAACTTGCTTTCTCGGTTAATAAGGTTTGCCATACATCAACAACCCAAAGAACACCACTAGAAAGTCATGAAACGCATCCTTCAATATATAGATGAAACCCTTACAGTTTTCTTCTCAAAGGTTGCATCCAATTTCCTTCCTTGCCTTTTGCGATTCAAATTGGGGAAGTGATCCTGATAATAGGAAATCAACTAGCATGTACTACATTTATCTTGAGAAAAACCTAATATCATGGTCATCTGACAAACACAAAGTTGTATCACATAGTACCACCAATGTTGTGTATATAAGCATTGTGACAACTCTTACAAAACTTCTCTGGATTAAATCCTTGCTACACGAACTTCATATTACTCCCTCAACTTCAAAGTTGTAAATGATCTTGGAGCAACTCTCTTATATGTCAATCGAAAACTAAACATTTCATGCTTGATCTTCATTTTGTATGTGATCACATTCAACACCATTCTCTACAACTCATTCACTTTCCAATATAATCACCAAACCTCTCTCTAGTTTAAGTTTACCTTTAAAGATAAACTTATAGTTGTAGAAAATTCAACCATAAATTAAAGAGGGAGTAAGGGTGTTACGTAACAAACCTTTCCTATAATTATACTGTTCTTCCTTCATCATGTATATATGTTCTTTTGTAGAGTTATTTTTTTTTAAAATATCTTAGCTAATTAATAACATCCATATTTTTTGTCTTGTTTCCTTTTTCTTTTCTTCTTTCTTTTGTTCTTAAAACTTCAATTCAAAATTAGAATTCATCATATGTCTCAAACTTAAACATATTTTGATCATCAAACTTTAAAAATGAATGGATATAATTTTCTTAATCCAGTGACATTATTTTCTTTTATGTTTTAAACAGCGTTTTAAACTAACATTCAACTTGAAATGTGTCAAATAATATAAGTAGTTAAAAAACAAAATAAAACATTGTTTAACATATCAAAATTATTTAACTCATTTTAGTTAGAAAAACTATATATCTGTCTAATTTTAGAATTCAAAAGTTAAATTATATCAAAGTTTAAAACATGAATTCCAATTTTATAATAAATAAAAATAAATAAAAGAAAATAATGCATGTAGACTAAAAAAAGTTAGGTATCTATTCAAAATATGTCTCTAAATATTTTTGTTTATGAAACATGAGATAGTATTAATTGATTTACATAGTGATTTTTACACAATAAAAATATATCATCATTATTATAATATGTTTTAATAAACTTCTTTCAAAAGGCTTATGGACAATGAAAATAAAAAACAAAAAATCTCATAAATTAAAATTAATTGATATATAAATTAATTCAATTTTAAGCCAATGTCTTTATAAATTAATTTCTATATAGTATTAAAAACGTAGAATCAAATATTTTATTTAAATTTTATTTGAATTTATTTGTACCTTCAATAATTCTTTATGGACTATCAAAATAATATTTTATGAATGCAACTTAAATTTGATTTCAAAGTTCTATTAAAATCGATGAAATGCTCCTTAATCTCTTAGATCATTAATAAAATATAAGTCAAACGTTTATTTTTTATAACCCGACAACAAATTATAAATTGAATTATTTTACATAAATAAGTAAAAAAAAGTAATATGATTTTTGCCCTATTTATAAATTTGAAACTAAAGTAATAATTTTGAAAAAGAAAATGTAAGTGTGAACACATTGTTTGATCTTATTATTAAAAAATAGATTAGAAAATGAAAAACAGACAAGAAAGATATAAATCCCATCAAACAGTAAAAGAGGAACACCAAGAAATTGAAGTTTGGAAGATAGCACAATCTACTTTTTTGACTTAAGCTTGATTTATACAAACCGTGTTTAGCAACAGTGTCTAAATCATCATCAAATTTAAACATTATCATAGCAGTAAAAGAAAGCGTTCTCTTCTTTCTCTCTCTTAAAATTATAATAATAATAAAAAAATCAAATTTAACTGTGTTGTTTGTTGTTGTTTTGCTGCATTCAACTGTTTTGTTGCTTTGAATCTTGGTAATAACTTTTAGATGATCTAGCTTTACTGTTTCATTCAATATATTATTATAATTAACATCATATTTTGTTAAATTTAGAGTATATTTTTATTGTTATAACTTTCCTTCGAAGAAAAATAAGTACAAATATAAAAAGAATTTGATTTGTTTGTACTGTATTAAGAGTTTATACACTTTATGTAATATGATTAATTATCGTATAATTGTTTTTAAATGTTAAATATGTCAAGTAGATAATTCATATATTAAAAACATAATAAGTTTGTCTTTAGTATTTTAAAAAATTATTTTTTTGTAAACTATTTAAGTCTATTTAATTAGCTTTTTTGTCAAAATGAATATTTTGAAAAAAATAATAACTACCAAATTATTTAAATATAAAAAATGAGAAACTAAATAATTAGTGAATGTAATGCTATTAAGAAGCTAAAACAAATATTTTTCATAACCATAAAAGCTATTAATTATAAAATATCACAGGTATTTGTAAGAAATTATATAATATGTTAACAGTGAACAAATTTTTTTAATAATTAAAAAGATTGAAAAATCAAATATACAGATAAATTAAAACAAAAATTAAAATTACAGATTTATAAAATTAAGAAGACTAAAAAGTACATTAAACTTATTTATACCTAAAACAAAATAATTGGTATAGTTAATTTATTGATTTTTATTATATTTATATTAACATTGAAAACAGTAACATTCATGATTTTATTGATAATGTAACTTCTCTATCAGTAAAACAATAAAACTCATAATTAATCTCCATAACTGTGTAATCTATCAAGATTGACCAGTCAAGACTCACAAATGAGGAGAGAGATTTAACGGCTGCCTTTACATGAGTAGCCAATCAAAACCTACCACATCAGCATACCGAGCCGAATGTGATTCCTCCCTCTCACGAAAAATTGACCAGCGATAATTTAGAATCAAAATCAAACGGCGGAGAGACGTATCGAAAACGTAACGGGTTCCATCCCTCTATCGTTCAACACGTGGCTCCACCGGTACAACCAGTTCCAGGTTACTTAACGGTGAACAGGTTCGGGTCCCACCGCCACTGCGTCCACGGTCACCGTCTTCTCTCGCCGCCGCCTACCGGACAATCCCAAAAAACAAAACAATTTTATTTTAAAACATAAAAGAAATTCATAACAAACAAATAATAATGATAAAAAATTAGGAAGTAATAATTATTATTTAATTGTGCATTAAGCTATGATTTAAGGGGGATAAGGGGTTGTAGAGAGGGTCCTCTCTTTCAGATTTTGCTCCAAAATCAGAACAACCAAACCTTCCATCTGATTTGCAGAGAGTTTTCTCAAGGGACCAACCAGAGACAACCAAGGACACTGTAGAGAGAGAAAGTGGTTCTTTCTGTGAGTAACATGCAATAGATATATTATGTATATATATAGAGAGAGAAAAAGAGTTGAAGATTGTTGTTCAATTTGAAAATTGCCATCAAGTACCCTTTTTTTCTGTTCTTATTTTTGGTTGGTTTTGGTTCCTATCCAACCCTGTAAGTTTCTAGCATTGTTTCTCTCTGCTTGCCTTTTTTTTTTGTTCTCTTCTTCAAGTATTGCTCTCTGTGAATGTGCTCAACAGTGACTTGCTTTGCTGGTTTGGTTTTCTTCTGTTATTTAGAGATCTTTATTGAATTTTGGTTTTTCTAGTTGAATCATGAGACTTAATGAATGATGGGTTGATTTAAAAATTTCAAACTTTTGTTGCTGCATTGGGATGTTGGATTCATTTCTGCATTTCGTGTGTACAATTGAAGTTGGTGTTATTTCTGGCGTTTTGCATCTTCGGGATCTGTCTATCACACAAGGGGCATTTTTGTTTTTTCCTCTAACCAAAGGTTTCATCTTTGTTATACCATGTCAAAAACAGGGAAATAAAAAAGTGGTTTTTGGGGATTTGTCTTGGTGATTGGTTGAACGATATTTCGATCTGAAGAAACTTGTGTGACGGGTGTTGATTAGATGGGCCTTGCTTGCTGTGATGGGTGTTTAAATTTGTGCAAAGAAGTAAAAGGGGCAAAAATTAGGAACTTGTGAATTGAATTGGATTTCATCAATTCTGTTTGAACAGGCTCTTGATTTTGCTGTGGTGGATTGAAGTGTGAAGGGCGTTCCTTTCTCTGTGGCGGAGACATGTTGGACGGTCGTTCGTGCGTTGTTCCGAGGTTGTTTTCCAGCGCTTGCCAGGCAGAGAACGACTGGTCTTACATGAAGTGCTTGCTGGAGTTGGACATCAAGAATGGAAAGCGCCCTATGGAGATTGATGATGTTGAGGATGAACCCCAGCAGCCGAGGAAGTGTACTAGGAAGTTGGATTCTTACAATAGAGTTGAAATGGCTCGAATTTCCCTTCAAAGGCAATCTATTGAGGCCAAGGATTCCGTTGTTTCCCAGATGGATCAGGAGGCCATTGAGCCATTGAACGTTTGTGAAGGAGTTGTCGGAGAAGATGGAGCTTTGACCGACCGGCTATTGGGTGAGCAAGAACAGGAGGGTGATGGTGATTTGATGGATGTTGGTGACCATCAATCCGATGAACAGCAGCAGGCTAAGCCTGGGGATTTATCAGATTTTGGTGCCAGGCTATATGATGAATATCGGTTGGAGCATGATGAGACTCTAATGAATTCAAGTGAACAGCAATCTGAGCAGCAGCAGCAGCAGCATGGTGGGGATTCTTCAGATTCTGGTTCTCTCTTGCCACGCATGAACCGTGACAGCTCAATAGCCTGTCTCAGCCGATGTTCAAGGTCAGACTACGGTTCTCTAGCCTCGCTGAATAGGAGCTTCCGGAACATAATCCGAAGTGGTGAACTCTATCAATGGAGGAGACTAAATGGTATTATGGAGCACTGGATTTATTTTTCCTGCGCCCTCCTGGAATGGGAGGCCTATGATCCAATCCGTCAGAGGTGGATGCATTTGCCAAGGATGGCTTCTAATGAATGCTTTATGTGTTCAGACAAGGAATCTTTAGCTGTAGGAACTGAGCTACTTGTGTTTGGGAGGGAGCTAAGATCTCATGTGATTTACAGATACAGTCTGTTGACAAACTCATGGACATCTGGAATGAGGATGAATGCTCCAAGATGCTTGTTTGGCTCAGCAAGCCTTGGAGAGATTGCAATATTAGCTGGTGGGTGTGATTCAGAGGGACACATCCTGGACTCTGCTGAATTATACAATTCTGAGACTCAAACATGGGAAACACTGCCAAGTATGAAGAAACCAAGGAAGATGTGTTCTGGGGTGTTTATGGATGGAAAGTTTTACGTTATAGGGGGGATTGGGGGGAGTGATTCTAAGGTGCTAACATGTGGAGAGGAGTACAATGTTCAGAGCAGGACATGGACAGAGATTCCTAACATGTCCCCAGGAAGAAGTAGTAGGGGTCCTGAGATGCCTGCAACAGCTGAGGCACCACCTCTGGTTGCAGTTGTAAATGATGAATTATATGCTGCTGATTATGCAGACATGGAGGTTAAGAAGTATGACAAGGAAGAAAAAGTGTGGATTACCATTGGGAGACTGCCAGAACGTGCAGTGTCGATGAATGGTTGGGGTCTTGCATTCAGGGCATGTGGAGATAAGCTTATTGTGATTGGCGGACCTAGGACTCATGGTGAGGGTTTTATTGAGCTCAATTCATGGGTGCCTAGTGCAGGGCCTCCACACTGGGATCTACTTGCTAGGAAACGTTCTGGCAACTTTGTTTATAATTGTGCTGTGATGGGATGTTGAAGCATTGAATTGTCAAACTTACACATTTTGATGCTTCATGTCCAAGGAGTTGCACAAACATTGATTCGTCCATTGACACAGGATTCTTGCTAATTGGTACATTGCCCCCCCTTATTTCTTTCTATGATATTTTTCTTTGAAAGGTTGGGGATGATGGGGACAACATTCAGATATTACTCAAGATTAGCTGAAAAGTTTTATGGGGAGGAGCTATTCAGTCTTTTTTTTTTTTTTTTTTTTTTTTTTTTTTATTTTTCTATTTTTTTTTTTTTTTTTTTTTTTTTTTTTTATGTTTAAAATTTCAACCACTATTTTGTTACATTGAAATTGGCATCTTTCCCCATTTCCATTGACATGTGATTTTTCGAACTTTTGTATCATGTAGCAAAGGAATAGATTAAATAATTTAAGTTCTACACAAACTTAGGTTATTGGTGTTGTTTGTTTAAGTGCTTCTGAGAACACACAACTAGATACTTGATTTTTCTTGATCATAAATTTCCTAGCTTGAAGGAATGAAATAACTTTCTGAGAGTTTCTTTTTTATTTCTTGGATTCTGTACTGATTCAATTTTGCACATTTGAATTCATGGACCTTGTATTTTGACCTCTTTCTAGTCTGGACTTTGGTATCATATACAGAATTTTCTATCTCCAATTTTTTCTATATGGACCTATGCATCATGGCACTAAAAATGAGGAAAGTTTTCCTTTTTTAGACTGCAACCTTCATGGAAAAATCAGTTTGCTCTGCTGTCAAAATAAGTAACAGTGATTAATTGTTTGTTGTTTTAAAAATCGTTATTGGACCTATGGTTAAGGGCAAAATGTTTCAAAGTAAAAACTATAAATGAATGATCTTTATTATTAGACATTGATGGAATATGGTACTGCATCATTAAGCCATTATTATTACTTTCTATGTTGATTTGAGGCCACCCATCAAACAAGTTTTTTTGTTGTCTTGGCACTTGCACGAACCCTTATTTTTCAAGTCTGTCTTACACATGCAGATGAAAACTTGAAATTGAAATATGAGTGCATCTGGTATTTCTTAAACCTGTTGTAGTTATTGGATGTTTCTAATTGTAAGTATATGAAAATGGTCCATGTTATAGTAGTAAACTCATCTCAGTCCTGTAACAGCAGAGTTGCTTTAAATATTTTGTTGGGTGGTTGCATCACCATTATTAGACATCAAAGTCCTTAAACAACTTTAGGTCCTATGTGAATAAACTCTGTTACTGAAGTAATTAATAAAAAAGATAAAATAAAACAAGTATATTTTTTACTGCTTAAGAGCATAAACTTTATCTTAAGTTATGGAATATACTTCATTATTTTGCATTCTCATGTCTTTTATAAGTGAATTTATCTCAACAGAACTTCCTCTTGGTAGAAATCAGAACAACAGTAGACTAAATGTGTGAAACAGAAGTAAATTTTGTTGCATATCAAGTTGCATAAAAGAAGTGATATTTTCATTTTACAATTTGCCATTTGTTTTTTTTTTTTCTTTCTAATTTG
Organism: Vigna radiata var. radiata; assembly: GCF_000741045.1. Classification (NCBI taxonomy): domain Eukaryota; kingdom Viridiplantae; phylum Streptophyta; class Magnoliopsida; order Fabales; family Fabaceae; genus Vigna; species Vigna radiata. The sequence goes on along the minus strand of NC_028357.1, from coordinate 10,567,336 downwards.
CTCTTATAAGTTAATATTAAAGAGTTCAGCCACCAAAATTACCTCACTTTTTATTTAATGTATTTATTCAAAGTGTAAATCTATTTTAATAAAATTATTTAAAAGACATCTATTTATTGTTTTTCTTATGTATGTAGAATAATATATGTATAATTTTTAACAAGTGTCTAACACGCAATCATTTTACCTTTACCCATTTATTTTTGCAATTAAAAGAATATGGAAGAATAACCAATAAAAGAAAATTCAGATTTCAAAATTAATTTATTCAAACAAGTCCTAGTAACATTTCATTGACGTTAGATAACACATGATGATGGATTCATAAGAAGAAAACTATGTTATTATTAAACTTTGGATGATTTATAGAGATTTTTATTTTAAATAATAGTTTGTATCCAGAGGTATCTATATATATATATATATATATATACACATATATATATATATATACACATATATATATATATATACACATATATATATATACACATATACATATACATATACATATATATATATACACATATACATATACATATATATATATATATACACATATACAT
>NC_028357.1:10563545-10566217 GCF_000741045.1 Vigna radiata var. radiata | reverse complement strand
ATATATATATATATATATATATATATATATATATATATATATATATATATATATATATATATATATATATATATATATTAGAAGATAGATATTGCATGGAAAGGGTATTGGATTTAACTATGCGTGTTCTTTCTTGTTTTTGGAAGAGTGAGTGAAGCCATTGCAAGAAAACTATGGTCATGCTAGGTTTAAAAATCAAGAAATGTGTATAGGGAAAGTAGTTAGTATGAAACTGAAGCCCAATTAAACATTTTGTCAAAAAATAATGATTTTTAAAAGAGGAGTAAAGTCTCACCTTTTTCTTCCAAAGGGAAAACATTTTGAAACAAAAAAAATGTTCAGAAATTAAGATGAGTATCTTTTGTTGTGTTAAGTTATGGTCTAAAGAAAATTCAATTGCCCAAAAACAGCATAATGGGCCGAATCTAGTGGCCTCTTCTCATGAGATTTTGAAAGTCCTAAGTTGCTTTTTCTTGGGTCTTGTATCTTTAAACTACTAAATTCCCTTATGTACAGCTATCCCTATAAAACTCATTGATTGATGTAGAAAACATGGTTATTTACATGCATAGATCATGTTTGTTGAACACAAATTTGAACATTTAAAAATGGTATAATTTTTGTTTTCATGTTTTTGAAACTGAAAAACATGCTTAATTGGACCCTAGTAATTAAGTTTTTACTTCGTGTAACCCATATTGTTTAATGGATCGGGGTTTCCTGTTATGCAACTCACTAATGCATGTTGAAAACTTGGGCTTTAAAGTGTGGATTCAAGTCGTCTATTCCTTTTAAATACATTTTTAATAAAAAAAAGAAAATTATTACTTTGATGATTAAAATTTATAAACATTAATAAAAGTTTGTTTTTTAAAGAAACTAGTAGTAATGTTAAGAACACTATTATTTTTTTCATACTAAAAAGACGACTATAGTCTTCATTATGAGTCACACAAAAGTGCTTTTAAATATATTCATTTTCAATTTTTTTTTTTACATTTTTAATTTATTGTGAAGTTTAAACATCATTTATAAGTTATTTGTGAAATGATGCATTTTTTATACTATTACCAATAAAAGTTTAAAATAATGTTTCTTAAATTACAAATAATGTCATTAAAAATAACTCATACTTCAAGTTTTTAATATTATGAGTATATTTACATTATATATATATATATATATATATATATATATATATATATATATATATATATATATATATATATATATAATCGAGCGTAAATACTATTTAGTGATTATTTAACTTTTAAGTAATGTTAATAATAAGTTCCCAAGATTCAATTGTAAATATTTGTTCATCTTATTTTCTTAATACATGTATCATTCTGCTTACACGTCTCTAAAGTACGGTGTTGAGTGTGTGTAGATAGTCGTCTTATGACATTATGTTATAAGTTACATTAAGTCATAACTTACTTTAATAAACTTATTTCTTTTTTATTTATAAATATAATATCTTCTTTACAGTGAATTAAATCTATTCCCACAATTGTCATGCTTTTATATCTTTTGTTTCGGTAGGAATTTCTGGGTCCGAAAGGACTAACCTTGATGACGCGATTCTGCTTCTTTCTAATGCGAGATCTTCAAATACCTATGCCGTCCGTTTTTAAGACCGTCTGTCAAGTTCCAATCTTCACCCGAGAGGGGGTACCTGTAAAGGCACTCCGACGATCAAGTTAGTTGTCGGTGTAGGAAGACCCTCGATCCTCAGCAAGTTGATGCTTAGAATGGGGAGAGGGTTGATACTCAGTCAGGTGTGAAAGTATGAGTGTGAGAGAATGTAAGCGTTAGCGTACCTTGTTTGGAGTCCTTAGCCCTTTATTTATAGGCTCTGATTTGATATAAGATTAGTAGAATATAAGCAGAATAAAATATAAACATACTTACTTGACATATATCTGTTTGGATATGATTTGATAATATCTCTGTTTGGATATTATTTGATGATATCTCTGTTTGGATATCATTCACTCCTATGATGCGTTGACTGATTTATTATCTTGTTGACGGGTCGTCTGGAAACCGACCGCTGGAGATATCCTACCGTACATCATCCCCCCTAAGTCCGAGGGTAATGGAAGGCTTTAGCCTTGCTTGACTGAAAGACTTTTAGAAGTGTAGGAAATTGGGCGTTCGGACTTGGTGGTTCGTGTCTTCTGATAGTAAGTGGGCGTTCGGACTCGGCGGTCCGTGAGAGTCCGACTCGGTGTTCCGGGCCTTTTGATAGTAGTTGGGCGTCCGCACTCGGTGGTCCGGGCCTTTTGATGAAAATGGACACGGTTGTCCATAAGGCGTCAGGACGCGTTCGGTCCTGGCCTTGAGGTAGCTAGACGCGGTCGGTCTAGTGTGTTAACGGAATGGTCCGTGAGGTGTCAAGACGCGGTCGGTCTTGAGGTATCTAGACGCGGTCGGTCTAGTGTGTTGATGGACGTTATGGTCCATGAGTTGTCAAGACGCGTTCGGCCTTGAGGTATCCAGACGTGGTTGGTCTAGTGTGTTGATGGACGAAATGGTCCATGAGGTGTCAAGACGCGATTGGTCTTGAGGTATCTAGACGCGGTCGGTCTAGTGTGTTGATGGACGTTATGGTTCATGAGGTGTCAAGACGCGTTCGGCCTTGAGGTAGCTAGACGCGGTCGGTCTAG
>NC_028357.1:10561864-10562705 GCF_000741045.1 Vigna radiata var. radiata | reverse complement strand
GTCGGTTAAGATTTAACGGCTTTAGTAGCCGCTTTAGTAATCTGCAAGAGATATAATATTAGAGATATATTGAGACCGGTTGGTTAAGATTTAACGGCTTTAGTAACCACTTTAGTAATCTGTAAGAGATATAATATTAGAGATATATTGAAACCGGTCGGTTAAGATTTAACGACTTTAGTAGCCGCTCTAGTGTCTTGTGATGTAAAGATGATGACCCATGTTGTGTAACTTTTGTTTTGCTGAAAATTCCTCGTGTTGATCTGAAACAGTGATGTTGATACCGAGCGCTTGTCTTGGTTCCTCGTGGCTTTCAATGGGATGCCCCCTGGCCCCACGGTGGGCGCCAAAATGTTTCGGTAGGAATTTTTGGGACCGAAAGGACTAACCTTGATGACGTGATTCTGCTTCTTTCTGATGCGAGATCTTCAAATACCTACGCCGTCCGTTCTTCAGACCGTCCGTAAAGTTCCAATCTTCACCCGAGAGGGGGGTACCTATAAAGGCACTCCGACGATCAAGTTAGATGTCGGTGTAGGAAGACCCTCGATCCTCAGCAAGTTGATGCTTATGGGGAGAGGGTTAATACTCAGTCAGGTGTGAAAGTATGAGTGTGAGAGAATGTAAGTGTTAGCGTGTTAGAAACGGCTACAACGAAATTATTAGCGTGAAATAACAAACCAAGAGGGTTTTTAAAACAAACGCGTGCCTTTTAATTTCTACTCAATTTAACTTACTACGCAAATAATAAATATAAATAAAAGAGTAAGGTTGAGAGAAATTTGCACAGATAATTTTATACTGGTTCGGATCTTAGCAATCCTACGTCCAGTCGCTTATC
>NC_028357.1:10554806-10556299 GCF_000741045.1 Vigna radiata var. radiata | reverse complement strand
TGATTTTAAATTTTTATTTTCTTCTGAAATATTTTCAAAATTTAATTTTAAATTTTTGAATTCCTTTTTCAATTTCTTATGAGCTTTATCTAACTTTTCAGATTCTACAAGTAAAGCAGCATAAGTTTCATGCAATTCACTTTCACTATATTCACTATAATTATCAGAATCGTTGGATGTACTTACTTGGCTTCTAGCGTCGTCGTCTGCCACTAAACAAATGTTTGCCTCTTCATCAGATTCGCTCAGATCAGAAATTGTTTCATTGTCATCGTCCCATGCGATGTAGGCTTTCTTTTTCTTGAAGGATTTCTTTTCTTTTACTTCTTCACTCTTCTTTTGATTTGGGCAGTCCGCTTTTAAGTGCCCCCTTTCTCCGCAACCATAGCATCTATATTTTGAGGAGGATTCTTGATTTTCTTGCTTTTCAACTTTGAATCTTCCTTTGTCTTTTGATTTCACGAACCTGTTGAGCCTTTTTATCATAAGTCTCAGATTTTTTTCCTCTTCTGAGTCTTCATCTTCTATTTTGCTTTTGCTCCTTTCTACCTCAGATTTTAAGGCTAGACTCTTTTTCTTTGTTTTTGCCATTGCTTCTTCTTCATCTAGTCTTCCAAGGTCAAGTTCATGCTCTCTCAACTTTCCAAATAATGCCGCCATAGTCATTGTGTTGAGATTTTGTGACTNAGAAATTGCAGTCACTTTTGGTTGCCATGACCTGTCTAAAGATTTCAAAATTTTTATATTAAGTTCATCATTCTCAAAAGACTTACCTAGTCCAATGAGGTGATTTACGATATTGGTGAAGCGTTTTTGAACATCTGATATTGTTTCTCCTTGCTTCATCCTGAATATTTCATATTCTTGGACTAGGGTATTCTTTCTCGCTCTCTTCACGTCATCTGTACCTTCGTGGGTCACTCTCAGCTCTTCCCACATCTCTTGAGCGGTCTTACAAACTGAGATCTCGTAAAACTCGTCAACGGTTAAAGCAGATGAAATGATGTTTTGGGCTTTCACATCATTTTGAAATCTTTTCTTCTCTTCAGCAGTCCACTGAATACGGGGCTTTGGTTCCTGCAAATTGTTAGTAGGAACAGACGAACCAAATGCAATAACATCCCAAATCTCACAATCAATAGACTCAATAAAAATTTGCATTCTAACCTTCCAAAATGCATAATTTTCACTTGTGAATAAAGGTGGTCTATTGATAGAGGCACCCTCTACAAATGTTTGATATGATCCTGCCATTTGAGTGACTATCAAAGCGAGCTCTGATGCCAATTGTTAGAAACGGCTGCAGCGGAATTATTAGCGTGGAATAACAAACCAAGAGGGTTTTTAAAACAAACGCGTGCCTTTTAATTTCTACTCAATTTAACTTACTACGCAAAAAATAAATATAAATAAAAGAGTAAGGTTGAGAGAAATTTGCACAGATAATTTTATACTGGTTCGGATCTTAGCAATCCTACGTCCAGTCGCTTATC
>NC_028357.1:10549232-10552396 GCF_000741045.1 Vigna radiata var. radiata | reverse complement strand
GAAGGATGATCCTCTTCCACACACCTCCTCAGACGCACCAAGGATGAACCGGCTATTTCCTCTGTCACCGTAGTAGCACTTCACCAACTCCACAGACAAGAGTTTCACAAGCCGAACAAGAACGCACACTTCTCAAAGAGTTCTGAGTGTTTTAGCGCAAGGGAAGAGTTATAGTTGATGGATAAAGAGAGCCTATAAATAGACTCAAGCAAAAACTCTTCCATTCTACAAAACTAGCCATTTAACGCATTTAATCGATTAATATTAGTGTTAATCGATTAAAATAAGTACAACGGCTAGTTTTTCAAATCAGAAACCTCCAACGGCTAGTATTAATCGATTATTCTCAGGATTAATNGATTAATTAATCGATTAAAACTTGCTTNAATCGATTATTCCAAAGCTGATTGGGTTNTGGCTTCTGCANCGATTTTAATCGATTATATCAGGGATTAATCANTATAAACGGGGAAGTTTTGATTCTAAACNGCAAATACAAAGTATAAAGGTACAAGAATCAAAACCTACTACAAATCNAAGTCCTAAACAATTAAACTACAATTATTACAAAAGCTTTTCATAACAAAAATAAGTCTTCAAAGGATCTTCATGAATCTTGATAAATCTTGACTTAATTTGGGCATCATCAAAACTTCATGTTCATCATTTTGCTAACATAGCGTACCTTGTTTGGAGTCCTTAGCCCTTTATTTATAGGCTCTGGTTTGATATAAGATTAGTAGAATATAAATAGAATAAAATATAAACAAACTTACTTGACATATCTCTGTTTGGATATGATTTGATAATATCTCTATTTGGATATTATTTGATGATATCTCTGTTTGGATATCATTCACTCCTGTGATGCGTTGAATGATTTATTATCTTGTTGACGGGTCGTCTGGGAACCGACCGCTGGAGATATCCTACCGTACATCTTTCAAAATGATTTTCAGATTTTATTTGATTAGGAAATGTAGTATCTCAAAATATTTAGTTTTATGTAAATCATAACCATACAATTACATATTATACATTCATTTTTATATTTAGTCTATTTAAATGACATGATTATATAAATATATATGCTCGAAATAAAATAAAAAATATTTATTATATAGTTTCTATAAATTTTCCCTAGTGTAGAATTTTCAAGTGTAGAAAATATTTATTATTTTCTATAAATATTTGCAAGTGTAGAATTTTCCCTAGAACATATTTATAGATAAACCAATCAAAATAAGAACAATTATATATATATATATATATATATATATATATATATATATATATATATAATTTATCTAGAAAATAATATTTTAGAAGTCATAGTAATTTAAAAATAATAAGATTCAATCATTTTAAAATGAAATGATTTTAATATATATAGTTTCGTTATAAACAAGTTTTATTATTTTAAAATATATTATCTCTCTATAAATCCATTTTTTATAATTTTTCAACTTTTCTCTAAGAGTTTTTCCTCTTTGCTCGTTTTGTTGAGGAACCAAGACTTGAGAGATTTTGATGATGATGCATTTAAAGACTTGAAGAACAAATTCCATTATTTGAACAATTTATGCTAAAACTTTTTGTTGTAGATTTCTTTGTAGTAGCTTTAGATTTCCATTTGTAACTGAAAGAAGTCTTGTATTTTTGTCAAAGCATGGGCGCGCACCTTCATTGAAGTTTATGTTAAATGATTATATGTTTATATGAGTTATAAAATGTTTCATTGTTGAACTAATATGTGATATATTAAATTGTTTATGAAGTTTTTTTTTAACACTACTTCACCCAGTTGTATCTTTTCATTTTTCTTGGTGTGCTTTTTGTTTCTTTCGCGATGATCACCTTATCGATAGGAACAGATGAGAGACAAGTGTTAAAATATCTCTGATAGAGAACAATAATAATGTATAGTGTCTTATTGATTGTCTAATAATTAAGTTTAGTTCCTATAGATATAATTATTATTATTATGATTATTTTATTTTAAATAACTATATTAGTACCATATATTGATGACAAATTTATTTTGTTTTATTAATTTTATAATGTCTTATTTTAGGAGCCAACTAAAATTAAGATGCTAATTAATTAATATATATATATATATATATATATATATATATATATATAATTGATTACAGTTAACTAATTGATATAAAATTTTTTGATTTCTTTTGAACTTCTAAACTTAAAATACCTACAAGTGAAACTAGAAGGGAAAAATATAGACAATCTGTGGAGAAAAAGAGAAGTTAAGTTAAACTAAATTTTAATCAACAGAAAATGTGTATACTTTATGTCGCAGTCGGAAAATTGCGACGGGACGACGATCCAAAAAGAAAATAATTTAAAAAAAAAGCTTATGGAGTTGCCACCATAGTTTATTCTGGAAAACTACGGAAAAACCGTAAAATGATAAGGCAAGGTCTACAAAACCAAATTCTGGTTTAGGAAGTCGGTTACGTGTGTGGAAGGTGTTAGCACCCCCACAACGCCTGCCCTAGGCAGTACCTTTAACTAAATACACGAATTTGATGTGGTTTGCAAAATGTTTAATTTCCCCTAAAAAATAAAACTCTAAAGAAAAAAAAATATTTTTTTGTGTTTTTTGTGCCCGACAAGGATTGACCTTGCTCCTACGTATTCTCAGTTGGACTGAGAAATTAGGGTTATGTAGTTCTTTAGGAAACCATTTGGAAAATTTGTTTGGAGAATTGTTTGGAAAATTTGGATTTTTGGGAAAATGAGCCTGATAAAGACTAGCCTTGCTCCTACGTATCTCCACTTTAGATGGAGAATCAAGGATCACGTAGTTCTGGCTGAAAGATTGATTGTTTGTTTGTCAAGATGTTTTTTAGTTTTTAAAGATTTTATATTTTTTTGGTATTTTTATAGAAAAAACGAAAAGGTTTTTAGCACAAGGCCTACAAAATGGTCGCACGTGTGCTTAAACCTTTTGAAATAATTTTTGTTAATTTTTGAAAGAAAAAGAAAAAGGTTTTCAGCACAAGGCCGACAGAATGGTCGCACGTGTGCTTAAATCTTTCGAAATAATTTTTTTGTTTATTTTTTGAAAGAAAAAAAGAAAAAGAAAAAGGTTTTCAGCATAAGGCCGACAGAATGGTCACACATGTGCTTAAACCTTAAAA
>NC_028357.1:10537665-10545497 GCF_000741045.1 Vigna radiata var. radiata | reverse complement strand
TCGTGGAAAGGGTGTACTAACCCTATGGATGAATGATATGAGGTGTACTAACATCGTGGAAAGGATGTACTAACCCTATGGATGAATGATATAAGGTGTACTAACCTCGTGGAAAGGGTGTAGTAACCCTATGGATGAATGATATGAGGTGTACTGACCTCGTGGAAAGGGTGTACTAACCCTATGGATGAACAATGTGAGGTGTACTAACCTCGTGTAAAGGGTGTACTAACCCTATGGATGAATGATGTGATATGATTACTGGGTTCGACCATTGTCTTACAGAGGGCCGAAACAAAAAGAAAAACTTGAGATTAGAGTGCCAGGTGAACTGGGCTTTGGATGTTAGAGAAAACTAGGCTTTTGAAATTTTGAAATTGCCAGATGAAACTGGGCTTTTGTGATTTTGAAATTGCCAGATGAAACTGAGCTTTTGAAATTTTGAAATTGCCAGNATTTTGAAATTGCCAGATGAAACTGAGCTTTTGAAATTTTGAAATTGCCAGATGAAACTGGACTTTTGAAATTTTGAAATGGCCAGATGAAAATGGGCTTTTGAAATTTTGAAATGGCTAGATGAAACTGGGTTTTTGAAATTTTGAAATTCTCGGAATTCGCAATTTTGTGAAATGTTTTGTTAATTTTTGACAGAAATTTGATTTTTGGAAAGACAGTAAGGCATTAAAGCCTTTCATTGCAAAGTGTTGAGATTTTAATGCTACTCTTTTTGTATTTTCAAAGAAGGATTCGACAACCATTCATATGAATGAAGAGGGTCTCGATCCGAAAGATTTTCTTTCTGATTGATTGATTAAAACATTTGCTTTGTTTTGCATTTCTTTTTTTCTTGAGTCGGTCATCTTGCTTGCAATCATCAAACTGGTCTTTATTTTCAATGTTTTATGAAAACTGAGGAATGTCATGCATCCGAGGTCTAAATTTGAGATTATTACATTTTGACTTTTTTTTTCTTTCGAGACATCAGTGCACACATGCTTGAATTTGTTGGCAAGTGAAGAAATGAGAGATGTTTAGAAGGGTTTAGAGGAGAATGGGATAACTGTATGGGCAAGTTATTCCTCATAATCCTCAAAGGAGATGTGATATGAGCATGTCAGGGTGAACACGAGATACACAAAGGGTGCCCCAACTTGATGTTATGGAAAATGAGCTGGGGTTTGGATCCATGAAAGTTAGGGTGAGAAAATTTCAAATGAGATTTGTAAAGCTGCCCCCCAATCTTGAGGTTATGGATTGATGAAAAACTTGTGTGAGACTCACAAAGCCGCCCAATTTTTTGTTTGCGTTTTTTTTCTTTGTTTATTGTGGTATGGGTTGATGAAAAACTAGGGTGAGACTCACAAAGTTGTCCCTGTTTTTTTTTCTTTGGCAAGGGTTCTGTTTGGAAGAGGTATTGGACATGAAAAGGATCAGCTAAAAGGATGACCCCAAATTAGTTTGATTTTTCTTTTGCATGCTTCTGGTTAGATGGCAGGGTGATCCCCTCTTCCCGAGACATTACTTTTTCTTCTTCTTTTTCCTCTTTTTTTCTTTTTTCTTCTCTTCTATATTTTATTTACGACACATTGAAAATCATTTCCCCTTATCGCAAAATTAAGCTTCATGAAAACTTTAGCAAACATTATCCAATCTGCGTGGACTTTATTAAGCTTGTAACGTGGCTAAGGGCTAAAAGGTATTGAAAGAAAGGATATAAAGGCCCAAATGAATGTTTGTTGGTTATTATTTTGAAACAAGGGTTATCATCTAGGCATTGCATCAACTATATGACTTTTTGAGCACTTTACTTTTCTTGAACTGCGTTTTTCATTCTTTTTGCTCAACATCACTTTGTGATTTTTTATTGTTCTTTTTGTTTTTTCTTTTGTTTTGTTTTTTTATTCACTCTTCTTGATGAATTCTCTTTGTTTGATCATTGAGTGCTCTTCATTTGTAACATGAGTTGACTTATACCTGATGACAACCCTTGCTTGGGGATGATTTTGAAAAAGAATTTATTTTTGGCTCAAATGAGGTGACAGTGGATATATATTTTTGGCTTTTTAGATAAAGTCAAGAAGGCCGCACATCATTTTGAACTCTGATTGCTTTATTTTCAAAAGACTAATTCTTCGACTAGGTGACCTCAACATGAGTTGTTTTTTTTTCTTTTTTCTAGACTGCCCTTTCGGGTTTTCAATCTAGAGGACTTATTAATATTTTTTTTTGTCTCAGTGGATTCAGGGATCACCCTACTAGCACAAGCAAGAAGTCTTTTAGCCAGACCAAATTGCCACAGTGTAAATGTTTTTGCTACTAAGGGCAGTGACAATGTTTGGTGGGGAAGATCCTTTATTTTGGAAACGTGAAGGGTGAAGGTTTCCAAGCAACATGTGCACAAATGTCTTGAGAAAAATATCAAATTTTTATTTTCGATTAAACATTTGACCTCGGAAAAGTCTGACACTGCAACTTTTGTTTTTGATTTATCATTTTTTGCTATTTTTGAAAAACAAGAGTTTGGCGATTCGCAAGAAAGACAAGTGACTCAAGATTGTCCTTATTTTTTATATTTTTCAATTTTGTTTTCCTTTTTCCGCAATACTCTTTCAGGACTCGATTTCCAGTACTACTTGGAGAAACCCTGTGGCGAATGATCGCATTGTAAGTCAAGGATGAAAGTGCAATATCAATGCGCATACTCCCTTGGTAGCAAGAATCTTCACAACATCAAATTCGTTTGTACAATGACTTATGCTTTCTTATGTGGTCCTAAAGCCCACATCATTGCTTCATGGCATCGGCAGAGGCATTCTCAATCCTTGTCTCCGTGTTAGACTGACTTTCTTCAAAATTTAACCATCTGGGATCAGTCAAAGGTTGCATTTGAGCTTGAACACCCAACGCTTTTGATGGCATGATCGATAGCCTCTTCGTGGTAATCACCCTTTGCATGTGATGCATCATGAGTCTTGGAGCATGAAGGTTTTACAGGCTTTGCATAGCAAGTAGAGACAAGGCCCTTTTGTAGCAAAATTGGAAGCAACGTTGTCTAAGTCATATGTATAGGAGTGAAGCTCGCAGCCTAGTCTCTTGATCAAACAATTTTCTGCCCAACGACTTAGTGAAAAAATGAGTCTGAGTCAAGTATCCCATTTGTCTTGCAATTGTTTCAAGTGAAGGGTAGGCCAACGGTATTTGAGCGATAGAAGGTGATTGAACTCTTTGCTTTCTTCTCTTCCCAAGCTTGAACCCAACTTGTTCATATTTGCTATCATGGTATGACTTTGCGCGATTGTTCCAATCCTCACACTGACTTCAATTCTTTCTTCAAGTATCCTCGGGTATGCAAAGTTTGAGGAAACACTGCTACCATGGTCTCATAGAAGGGTGATTGCAGAGTATTCAAGAATGTGTCAACCATCTTGTTATCACTCATAAGAGACTTTCCTTGAGCAACATTCTTTCCACCTCTGGGTATACTCTTTGAATGATTTTGACTCCTTTTTCACCATGCTCAGAAGTTGCGATTTATCAGGTGCCACATCCATATTATATTTGTACCGCTTCAAGAAAACATCCACCAGATCCTCTCAAGACCGGATGCACAAAGGTTCAAGATGAGTGCCCCAATTAATATCACACCAGCCAAATTCTCGAAAGAAAACATTTTCTTCCAATACATCATGAGATGGCTCATGGGACAAATGGTTCTTCTGCGTAAGTTAAACTTTAGGAGGTATCATCAGATCCAGGACAAAGCAAGCCTTGCAACATTTTCAAACTCAACACTTCATTCACCTTCTATGGTTGTCATCCTTTTTCAGCATTTCAAATTTACCCTTGTCAATCTCGTCATCCATTGGTGTATAAACACGGAAAGAAGATTTCAACTCGGATTGCTTTGTCATTGTCTTGCTCACAACACTTGAGTAAAGCCTTTTCCTAGGGACCATGAAAGTGATTGCCCCAAGCTTGTTTTACACTTCAACTGCGTTATTCTCGGCCCTTTGAGTGTAAACTTGCCTAGTTCAACTGCAAAGGTGAAATGTAATATGGGGAAAGGCCAAGTGAGAGGAAATTTTGGGCCTCTCGATCTTTGTGTTGAGGCTGGGGTGCACAGGAATCTCCAGGTTTTTGTAAGGAATTTAGGACCTTTAGGATTCAGCTCATTTGCTCATTCAAATGTTGGACACCAACTTCAATTCTTTCTTGAACTTCTCCTTGGTTCTCCAAGATTTGTAAACTGGTTCGAGTCCTTTAAGGTATCTTGGTTTTTTTTTTTGAAATCTTATTAGATGAAACAAAAAGAGAAAAAGAAAATAAAAATGAAAAGAAAAAGATAAAATAATGTAGTTCAACTACTCTAATAAAAAATTATAAAGCCATGAAAAGATTGGCCTGGTATAATTTGGAAATTAACACGAAACAGAGTCAATAGGGCAGCCCATCATTGAAAAGTTCCCAAGATGTGAGTCATAAGAAGTCCTGGTCAACTATCTCGGGCCTTGACCATCACCTTCTTCATTTCTCCAATCAATTCTTGCAGCAATTGAGGAAAGTTTCAATCCCCTTATGCAGGTTAAATATTGACAACGCAAACTCAGCATCAGCTAATAGCTTAGGGATGTATTCAATGACTTCATTGTCAAGGGAAGCTAGTTGTGAGAAACTTCTTTTTCAATTCTTTGTAATTCGCCCTTATTCAACAACATGCTCACTTGCATCTGAGTCATCAATTCTCAATGTCTTCTTTTTAGCTCAATGCCAACACTCCTTCAGTTTTGCCACTACTGCTTTCACACGCTGCTCAGCACCGTGAAATTGTTTTTCACAATTCAGGTCAGGAGAAATTAACTTGAACGACAACCTGATTGTCTTGACCCTCTTTGCGACTCATTGGCTAAAGGAATGCTTCATTGACAGTCCATGATCTTGGACCTTTCTACGAAGCGAACAACATTGCCCCCAAGCGTTCTTAACTTGATGAAGCATTTCAGCAAAGATTCATTCTTCATACGATCTGCAATGTGTCAAGAGATGCAAGCATTGGTGACCCTCTCACAGGATACCCAAATTGTTTTTTTTTCTTTTCCCTTTCTTTTTTGTATTTTGTTTTTTTTTGTTTTTTTTTGTTTTCTTTTTTTGTTATTTTTTTGTTGACACACGCACAACACTGGATACCCATGAGGGGACATCAAGATAGCTCCTGCAATGGTGTATGATACATGATCTTTGCTGCCAAGAAAATAGGCCATTTAAACTTTTCCTCTTCTGAGCCCACACAGAGCTGCGTTTGTTCATTTGCCCCTTTCATCTTTGGTTTACATTGTCGTTGTTCACCTAGGGGACATGTGGCATTCTAAGCGTCCTTACTCGTGCGAGAAATGAAGCATACATACAACATCGGTAAACGGCTAACATCTTCCTTCTCCTTGGCTCACAACATCGACCGAGGGTCCCATAAATTTCAGTTGGGCCAATAGTGATTGGATTCTTAGAGCGAACTTTGTACCTTGCAACTGCATTCATGTCGGCGTAGTCAACTAACTCCCTGGCTTTAGGAAAAAGCATGACACCATAGTAGACAAGAGCTAGTACATTCATGAATATTTCCCAATTTTCCTCCTCGGTTAATCAATGCAAAAACCACTCTAGGCATCCTTGAGTAAGACCCCTTGTTGTAAGTATGGATTCACTCGCCAACTTCAAGGGTGTACTTTTACGATTTTCGCTAGCTGCAAGATAGAGTTATGCTGCCCAGGGTAGTTGTATGGAGCTTTGCCCTCGAGAAATGCATTTGAGATCAAATTAAATTCTTCTACACTGACAAGCTTAAAAAAATCTTATACCCATTCTTAAATGCATCTTTCAGGGTTATTTTTCTTTCACCAGATCCCTCAAGTGATCGATGCTGCCCCCCGTGGGCTCAATGCGCATGCTTTTCTTCAAAAAGTCTAAACTTGAATGCCCTTTGACCAAAATCCCATGTTAACTTCCATTTTTACCGTAATCAAGACTTTATAATTTCTTGACTAGAACCCACAGAATTTGACAAGACCATAAAAACTTGAGCAACAAAGAAAGAAAGAGAAAAGAAAATGATATGTACAAGGTGCTTGATTTTATTAAGCAACGATGAGGGTTATAAGAATGCACACATCTCCCTTTGTGCCCTAGTAAAGGTTCACTGCTTTAGATTCAAGGTCAAGTATATGCAATCTCACCAGGATAGTTCCCTGAGCCTAAGGATCAATGGTCACTAGAGCTATGGCCCCCTCCACAACATTTCCACAACAGTCGAGTAATCAACTAGGTGTGAAAATACAAATGAAGAGAACAAACTCTAGTTGGGGTTCTCACGATAACTAAACAGGCAGTATGGCCCAAGTGGCACCGCTACACAACCCCTCTATTTCTAAGCTGCACTCAAACTCGGGTATAGGGCCTCACTCAATAGATGCATAATATGTGTGTGTGTGAAGGGAGAATGCAATGCACCCAAACCCTCACTTGCAAAATAACCAGAAGATTCCCAGGCAGATATAAACATGTTTTCTACCCTTGGGTTCAATATCCAACAATTCACATGCAGTTATTTCAAAAATCAAACATGGATAAAGAAAAGGAGAAGAAAAACACAGAAAAACCACATCGAATTCGCGTATCTAATTAAATGGCCTGACTCTCAAAGTTCTCCAGTGGAGTCGCCATCTCCGCAACCGGAAAATCGCGACGGGACGACGATCCAAAAAGAAAATAATTTGAAAAAAAAAGCTTTTGGAGTCGCCACCATAGCTTTTGGAAAAACCGTAAAATGATAAGGCAAGGTCTACAAAACCAAATTCTGGTTTTGGAAGTCGGTTACGTGTGGGGAAAATGTTAGCACCCCCACAACGCCTGCCCTAAGGCAGTACCTTTAACTAAATACACGAATTTGATGTGGTTTGCAAAATGTTTAATTTCCCCTAAAAAATAAAACTCTAAAGAAAACAAAATATTTTTTGTGTTTTTTGTGCTCGACAAGGATTGACCTTGCTCCTACGTATTCTCAGTTGGACTGAGAAATCAGGGTTATGTAGTTCTTTAGGAAACCATTTGGAAAATTTTTTTGGAGAATTGTTTGGAAAGTTTGGATTTTTGGGAAAGTGAGCCTGACAAGGACTAGCCTTGCTCCTACGTATCTCCACTTTGGATGGAGAATCAAGGATCACGTAGTTCTGGCTCAAAGATTGATTGTTTGTTTGTCAAGATGTTTTTTAGTTTTTAAAGATTTTATATTTTTTTGGTATTTTTATAGAAAAAAGGAAAAGGTTTTCAGCACAAGGCCTACAGAATGGTCGCACGTGTGCTTAAACCTTTTGAAATAATTTTGTTAATTTTTGAAAGAAAAAGAAAAAGGTTTTCAGCACAAGGCCGACAGAATGGTCGCACGTGTGCTTAAATCTTTCGAAATAATTTTTTTGTTTATTTTTTGAAAGAAAAAAAGAAAAAGAAAAAGGTTTTCAGCATAAGGCCGACAGAATGGTCANACATGTGCTTAAACCTTAAAATAAATTTTTGTTGATTTTTTGAAAGAAAAAGAAAAAGAAAAAGGTTTTCAGCACAAGACCGACAGAATGGTCGCACGTGTGCTTAAACCTTAAGATAAATTTTTGTTTTTTTTAAAGAGGAAGATAAAGTTTTTTAGCACAAGGCAGACAGAATGGTCGCACTTGTGCTTAAACCCTTTAAAACAATTTATGATTTTTTTAAAGAGGAAGAAAAAGGTTTTTAGCACAAGGCAGACAGAATGGTCGCACTTGTGCTTAAACCCTTTAAAACAATTTATG
>NC_028357.1:10507838-10537428 GCF_000741045.1 Vigna radiata var. radiata | reverse complement strand
AGGGGTGTTGAATAAAGTTGAAGCTCTTCTGGTTTAAGCCCAAGCCTTTTCTCTCCAACCTTAGTCTGTTAGGGGTGTATGGCTGAAAATGGGGTGCAGTGCGAAATAGCCTGTCCAGGCCCAATCTTGTTCTTTTTTGTTTGCAGCAGCGGAATGGGCTACAGCCCAAATGGAAAGTGGGTGCAAATGGAGTTTTGCATGGTGGCAGGAAGAAAGGAAACAATCCATACTAGGCCCAAGGCCCTTAACCTCATCAGAAACTCATGGGGGTCTCAACAACTTCACCTCATTTGCATTCAACTCCGCGACCCAGGTTCCTTACCCTCTCCACTTGCATCCAAAAGAAACTAAGTTGTCCAGAGACCTAGGGTCTCCTTTGAAGAAGGTTGCCCAAGGAGGTTTTTCCTCTCCTGCGCGAGCACTCACCACTGCCTCCGCTGACCGGTCACTGCCATGGACCCTGTCGGCCGCCGCGCCAAGCTTTTGCGCTACTAGGGTCAACGCTAGCCACCACGACACCTCTGTCGGCCACCACACCTCTCTCTATTCACCTTCCTCTCTTTGCACGAGAAGAATCTCTTCTCCCTCTACCTTAGGTCGTGATGCTATTCACTGTGAGGACCGCCGGCGACGACGCCGGACACCATTAGGGCTTCCCCTCGCACCGTAGCTGCCGTCGAGCCTGCCGCGGGGTAGGACAACGCCAGTGGTGCTATTCGCTGCTGGTTTCCTCTCTACTGGAGCGTGTGAGGGCTTCCTCTTCTCCCTTCGAATTAGGCTTGTTTTCTAACTGATCCACCACTGGGAGATGCAGTTCCCTGCCGTTATTGTTGATTACCAACATTAGACCACGACGCGGTGGATGAAGATAGTGTGCTTCCTGCTTGAGGATTCCATTTTTGCTGATGATTGNAGATGGCTCTAGTATAAGATGAAATATTGTGTTGTTTCTATTGCAGGTGAAAGAGTGACAGGGGCCAGTGATGGTTNANGCAGGGGTAAAGGNAATCAAAGACTAGTTGAGCGTGTTGTTGCTGGATATGTTTTTTCTGTGAGAGTTCATAGAGGAATTGAACAATGTGTATGATAGAGGAAAAACGGGTTTTCGATCCCTGCATGGTTGATTTCTTTTTTTTTTTTGGTTGACTGCAAGTTGAGGGTGAAGATCCTAATGGGTGATGAAGATGGAGTTTAGGAAGTGAGGAAATGAGGTTTTCAATTGTGTGTGATGAGGGTGTAGAATGGAAGAGTAGGAATGGTCAGAGGGTGGGAATGATGATAGCCATTAATCTGTTTTTGAGTGAGTAGTGTATGATGTCTCTGATGAAGGCATTAAGGTTGGTTGGTATGATGGGAAAGAAATGAAGAGAATGGCACCAACAAATGGTGCGTGAATGGGAAAACAGGTAGTGATGTGATCTCGTCGGCATAATTTCGAGTGCACGGTTCGTATGGATTCGCCAATGCTTTTGTGAGCTCTCGAAGCTTCCTTTGCTATTGTTAACTTTTGTTGCTAGCCTTACTTCTTTCCCCTAATGTAAATGAATGCAGTTGCAGATGACGATCGGAAATGGGCGAGATGTGTCTAGTGCTGATGGTCGAACCTCTGATAATGTGATGTTTTTTGAGGTGGTGAGGTGAAAAATAGTCAAGATCCTCTCTAAGGCGTCGGAAAAAATGAGACATTTTTTGACTCTCTCCCCCTCTGCTATCATATGATTCAAAATCAAAGCTATCAGATTATTCAAAATCAAAGCGTGCCTTGTCATTGTCCAGTGCTCCTGCCATCCTCTTTCACGTTCTCTTGCTAATCCCATTAACANTGAAGATCCTGAGCCAAATATTTTCACCAAATGGGGAAGATCGCNTGGGGAAGATACCGTGCCAAAGAAGAAAGACAGAGTTGACTCTTTCCTTTTAGACGTGTTCCATTTTTTATTTTTATATTTGTTAATATTTTATATTTTTTCCTTTTCTTTTTTCTCTTTCCTTTTTTTTTCTCGTTTTTTTTGTTTCCTTTCTTTTTTCTTTCTTTTTTTTCATTTCTTTTCTTATTTTTTTTTATATATATTTTTTCAAATAGGAAATAAAACCAAATCTAATAATAATAAGAAANCTAAATCAAATACCAAAAAACTAAAAAATAAAATGAAAATAAAATAAAATAAGACAAAGACAAAAACTAAGTCCTATTATTCCGTCCCCCGGACGAAATTGGATATTGACACTTTACCTCTTAACTATTGGGATATGATTAAGAAAATGATAGAAATTTGCTCCAAAATGAATAGCTAAATATCTAATTTATATCCTTAAAATTTAACTAGAATTTTATATTCAAAATTATGTTTTATAACATTAGTAAAAAAAAACATGTTAAAAGATATATCTTTCTAAACTTCTTTACATTTTGCGTTTTGATTTTTGGTGATTCTGTTAGAAATTATAAGAGTAAGTTATATTCTTTATTATGATTTTCAATAACTTCACTTTCCTTAGTTTCTAAGGGTTACACTTACAGCAAATGTAGGGAGAGTCATAAAAATCTAAAGATCATACTAGATCATTGAAATATTGGTCTTGCAGCTTATAAATTAGTTTACCTCCAACATTGGTTACTCTACACAAAGTCATTCAGTTGAGAAAGTATATACCTTATGTAAGTCCCATTTTGAATCAAATGAAGTTTAAGTCAAAGGTTAAATCTAGTTAAACAATTGAAGAATAAAGTCATCAACCTAGTTAATGGTCTGGGATTAGGGAATTCCATATGGGACAAAAATGAGATAATTTTAACCCTTACCTCTTTCTTAGGTACATGAATTTTCAAGGGCAAAATTTTAGTGTTTGTAGAATGTAAGAACCAATTCTTTTAGTTTAGAATTTTAATTATTCAGTTTTTTTTATTTATGAAAACTTACCATCTTTTTTAAATACATTCTTTTCCATAGTCTCCTTACTTTCACTCAAGCTTTTTGAAACTACTTCTTATCTTTTTTTCTAATGGATATTTCTTGTAATGAAGTGGTTGAATCTAATCTTAACCAAAAATTGATTTGAAAAAGAAAAATCCTTTACTTTTACCTATAATTTCTATAATTTTTTTTTGCAGTTTCACATGGTCAATTTTTCAAGTAAGCTATTTCTCAATTGTTCTAACTCTTCAATAATTTTATTATTTGGAAATATATATTTTGAAGTTTTTTGAGATTTCGAGACATTTCTAGTTTTTTCTCCTAGTTAAAGTTGTTCTTGTTTGGAAAATAAATAATTATCTGGTAAGGGAACTAATCTAAAATTCCTTGTTTAAAATTGAATTATTGGCTTGGATTAATGAATATTCTTTCCTTAGTTTAATTGTAGATGGTTCAATTGTGAAAGTAACTGGATTGTGTTATTGTGAATGGTTAAGATTGTATTAAGTTATAATATAATCATATTTGGATTGAGATTACTACAAAGTGGTTAATTATCACTTATTTATTTATTGTACTTCATTATTTGAGAAAGAAATCTTAACATATTTAGATGATCTTTATTATTCTGTTTCTATCATACTGAAAACGTGCATGAGAAAAAATATATTACAACTAATTTAGTTAATAACTAAAAATTTGTAAACAATTATAACTTTTTCAAAACCTATTCCTACATGGCAAATATGAATACTAAAAGTTCTACATAAAAACATGACCTCTTGACTATGTATATATGAGAACCAGAATTTTTATATAAAATAAATAAAACTTTTAGAACCCTTGGTTTAGTAGTTCAAACTCCATTCTCTCTCTAAAGACCTCCTTCTCTAACTTTCTCCTCCTTCTCTTTATCCTTCACACTGATTCAACTGTTGCAATATCGATTAGGTGATGTCTTAGCATTCTTGACGCAAAGGGCTTCGCAACTAACCGATCAATTTATGGTTTTAGATGGATAAGTTGTTATTCCTTTCCACTTCACTGTTTCAGGAACTTAGGGCATGCTAATCTGCTGATTGCATGTGCCTAATGTTTCTCCCTTGGTGTTCTCTGCAAAATCTTGAGTTCTAAGGGCTATCTCCATCACCATTTCGGTGGTTTGTAGGTTTTGTTAAGTTTAATGCTGTATAAAGTGCTGTGAGGTGACCCCCTTGAGCTAGGAAGTTTGTCTTTGAGGTAAGGGGAGCTAATTATTTCTTTAAATTGGTTGCATGATGTGTAAAAATATTTAATTTGGAACTGGTGTGCTATTTGATCAATTTTCTGAATTTTTCTAAGTTGAGTAATATGAACTAGAGTGCATATTCTATGAAATAGTGTGGTGATGCCATGAACTGAAATTGGATGTACTTAATTGCTTTAATGGGTCATGTTGTAAGTGCTTGGGGTGGTGAATCTGTTGTAAGGTTGAGTAGATAGAAATTTTAGTGTTTTAGCAGTGTTCTAGGTCATTGAGAGGAAGTGAGATAATGATGTTGAGCAAATGAGGTCTGGAGTGCTTCTAGAGGGCTGGAACAGTTTAAATAGGTCCAATGTGACTTGTTGAGAACATAAAACTGGTCTAAAACATGTTGTAAGTGGTAGAATTGAAATTGGGTCACTAGGTTGTTGATTTTGGTGTTCTGGATATGAAATTGGGTCTTAGTCACTTTAGATACATTGTAGGAATGTTTAAAATCATCTAGACAAGTTTAATTAGGTCTAAATAACGATTTAGAGGTTCAAACCAATGGAGATTCTGTCATGAAGGTGAAAGTTGCATCTTAGGTTGGTTTTAGTCCATTTTAGGGGTTTTGCCTTATTGAGTTGGTTTAGTACATCTAATTCCTATCCAAATGACTAATGCAATACTTTACTTCCATCTATAAACATGTTTCATATCAATATTAATGTTACAGATTTTAAATTTATTAATTGGATATGCTAAGATGCACCAAAACCAGAAAAGTCAGGTCGTTGTAAAAAACTGCTAAGAATAATCAATTATCTCACTTGATATTCGATTATTCTAGTCAGAACGTCACATTTTCTTTAAAGCTCTCGTAAATAATAGGTTATTACATATGATAATCGATTATTGTCGTCGGAAAATCATCCAGGACAATTTTGGGTGGTTTTTGAGGTTCTAGGTATCATTTTTGGACGTTCTTTAGATCGTTCTGGGGGTTTTTGACCCTTCCGGAGCCATTGATGATGGTCTCCAAGCTGTTTGAATTACTTAAGTATTGGTAATTAAAGGTTATAAAGAAATGTGTGTCAATAAGTGATGCTATGAAAATATGTAATGTCAGAGTATGTAGGTGTTGTTTTTAGGAAAAAATTTAAGATTTTAATATATCGAAATGTACAATTATGAATGGAAGATGTGGAATAAAGTTCCAAGAAGGAACTTCTTGTTGATTTTGTATAAAGTATTGTATGTATGAATGTAAGATGTCAAGAATTGTATGTGTGAATGTAAGAGCTCAAATTTAGGGGTTCATTGCGATGCTCTCAGTAGTCTCGATCTCACGTAGAAAGAAAGCTATGTGGTGAAGAATGGGAAGTCCTTACCGAAGATCCATTTTGATGGACTAAGTAGGAAGGATGTAACTTCAGTGGTTATATTTATATGCAAAGATCCAGTTTGGGGGACAGAGTAGGATAAGATGATTGAGCTAGCAAGTAAGTGCATCCTTATCTGAAGATCCACTTTGGGGGACAAAGTAGGATAAGATGTAGCTGGGTAAAGTACCACTGCAAGTGTAGAACCTGCTAAGAGTTCGATATTCATATGATGATTATGGTATATTTTTTTATGGTTGAGTAATTTATATGTAATTTATGTTATTAATTTAAATATACCATGTTATTTTTTATTGCATTAGCTCACCTTTACTTCTGTGTTTGTCTGTCTGTGTATTGTTTTCTCCTTTGCGATGATCACTTGATTGATGTGAGAAGTTAGATGAATAGCGGAAGTGTAGATTGTGTTTTTCATTCTTCACGTGAAGAATTGGGTTCTTCATAAAATTGTAATTCTATTCTTTATCATACATGTAATATTCATTTTAGTAGTATTTTACTATTAAAATTGGGATGTTACATCCCTCGTTTGTTTTATATATATATATATATATATATATATATATATATTATATATATATATATATTCTTCCTTGGAATTAATATACTATTTATTATTTAAAATCTAATGTTAAACATCAAGTTAATAAATATTAAGACAAATTTTCGTGGAAATAATTTACTTTCTCGTAATAATTTCTTTCATGAATTTGGAGTTTCTTTTTGGGCAATACACTCATTTATCAAAAATAGAAAAACTTTTTGCAAATATAAATATACCAACATTATTTACTAGAACAAACATTTTACTGTTTATGTTGAGAATTAAGTTCCCAAAGCTAAATTCGAATGTGAAATGACATTATTGATGTGGAACACTTGGTTAAAACTTGGTCTTTGAAGAGACGAATTCTGATAATATAATTTCATTTTTTTTTCTAAATTCTTTGTCTCCTTTTCATTAATTTTTTAAAAAATAAAAAACACTGAATTTTGGATTCTTGAAAACCGAATTTCGAGTGAATTTCTTATGTTTAGTGAGACTCTTCACAGTTATAAATTCAACTTCTCAATAACTTAATTAATTTCAAGTAATTGACAACACTATTCAAAATTGAGAACTCTCTTATTCAAAAATCGAATTCTAACTAAATTTATAGTACCAGTGATGCTATTTCATGTTAAAATTTTGGTTTCTTAAGATCAAATTCTAACTAATTTTATAGTACGAGTGATGCTATTTCATGTTAAAAATTTGGTTTCTTAAAGATCAAATTCTCAATAAACAGTGAACAGATTTATCGTAATAAATAATGTTTGTACATATTTATTTGTAGAAACATTTTCCAAAATGAGTATTGTGAAGATAGATCCAAATATTAGACTCTATGACAATCGAGTTAATAATTTGGAAAATGTTTATGTTTGATCTATTATTGACATGGACTGACAAGTTAAAACGTTAGGTGATAAAGACAAGATATTAAAGATTGGAAAGAGAAGTAAAGATAGTTTTTTAAGCAAAACCTAGTTTATATGATGTGTCAAAACAGAATTAAGTGTCTTACAAAATGTATCGTCTGATAAAAGTATGCTAAAGACTACATATCTCAAACAACTTTTGAATATAAAATATATAATGTTTTACCATTTGAAACGATGTATTTATTAATGAGTTGACAAATGACAAAATGTTTCGAACACACAGTACAAGTTAATGTTTATCAACATTCAAAATATTAAATGCATGTACGATAAGGAGTTTTGATTTTTGTATACCTTGTTATTGATATATGTCACATCACAAAAAATAGAAAGTCTTTATCATAAAAACTGCATACAAAATAAAGACGTTGAGAGATAAAGTATTTTTGCTTTTTGTGATTTGCACAAATATCAATAAAAAGGTATACAAGTGTGGAAACATTCACTAGTGCAGTCAGGAGAAAGGACAACGGTTCTTTTCGCCCATAGGCAACGGTTCTTGAACCGAGGCATATCCAGACGAGGTAAAAAGTGGTATACTTTTTGTCTCGGTCCTGAACTGAGACATAAAAGGGTAGGATTTTTCCTCTGTTCAAAGTTAACCGAAGCAGTAGAGTTTTTTATTTTTTTATTTTTTTCGTAGGACTTTATGCCTCGGTTCCCTCTGAACCGAGGTAGTATTTCCCCCTCTACTGCCTCAGTTGGAACCTGAACCGAGGCAGTAAGGTCCTTTTTTTTGCTTCTTGTTCCAACCTTTATGCCTCGGTTGATAGTCACAACCGAGGCATATTCCCCCTTTTTTTTTTTTAGAATAGGTTTGTTTCTGCAACATTCCCAACTACAGAAATGAGACCTGCATATAACTTTACATCCAGAACAATCCAAAATAATCCAGAATAATCCAAAAGCATATATTTTGGATGAAAATTATATTAAAACATAAATACATTCAATGTAATAATAAATCAACTTCTTAGAAGCATAAATCAATCCAATGTAATCATAAATCAACTTTGAAACATAAATCAATCCAATGTACAAATTTAAATTAATAATAATGTATAAAAGCATAAAACAATTTAGAAGCATAAACTTAGAATTTACTATATCCTAATATCTACTACATACTATTATATAATTGAATTACATATTTAGCTAGTGTTTTCCTCACGAGTTTAAGTGTCTTCTCTGGAATTGGAGCAGTCAAATTGAATCTCTACATAAAACACAATGATCTCAATTAGCGTATATGAAATCTAAACTATAAAGAAAATAAAATTCAAACCTAAATATTATTGTTTTCCATCCACTGGTGTAATGTGAACGAATAGTGGTCATTATCCAAAACATGACATAGTAACCACATTCATATGACCCCGTTTGTCTATTACACTACAATATATGATCATAATTATATAATGTTAAGTAATATCATTGGAATGGTACAAAATGTAACAAAGTATGGACAAAAATACCAAACCTTAAGGGGAACCTATGAAAGCTTTTTAGCCGTAGCAGTAGATCTCCCAAATAACATCATATGTGTTGCAAGGGAACTATTAAAAAAAATGCTTTAGCATACATTTATATAACAAAGAAAGTTGAAACATTAAGGTTCTTACCAATCTACTACATGTCTAAGAAGGTTGGGAGGAGACTTGTGCAATGAACAAAACCAGACAGTAGTGTTCTCTAGTATGGAGATCACAAGTAGCTGCCAATGACGCCTGAAATTGATAATAACTTAATTGTCATATACCAAAACTAATAAGTGAAACTTTAAAGTTAAAAAACTTCACTTACCCATTGCAAAGCAGGTCATGATATATGTTTGGACATCATCAAATTTATTTCTTTCATGAGTCATAGAGGGGTCAATGAATCCATATACATCATTGAACCCTTTCTTGTTACTGACATCAAACATATACCTGAAATGAAGAAATAATCTGATATAAGTAACTTGATAAAAAATAATTATATAAAAAAGTTCTTATAAACTTACATCATCCATAGTTGAATGAGTGTAATAGTAATTTCTTCTCTTCCCGACACAAGCTCCCTAACATATTGCTGATGCAAGTACAATGGGATCCGAGCTTCTCTTCAAATGTTGTAGAATCTCATTGTACAATCATTGGAGCATCTGAAATGATGCTAGCAAGCTCGTCTAATGCACCAAGAGGGTCGTCCTCAGATAAATGAGTCTTCTTTGGTGTAGGACTTCCCTCTTGACTTGTCAGCTGTTACATGAAAAAATGGTTATGTTATGACTTCAATAAGAAGTAAATATTAAAATTGAGAAGTATATAGTTGGAGTGTTTACCGGGGGATCAGATACATCACCAACCTAATGTCTAGGCCAGGCGACGAAGGACTTAAATTC
The DNA here is from genome assembly GCF_000741045.1 of Vigna radiata var. radiata. Classification (NCBI taxonomy): domain Eukaryota; kingdom Viridiplantae; phylum Streptophyta; class Magnoliopsida; order Fabales; family Fabaceae; genus Vigna; species Vigna radiata. Next base: position 10,528,014 of record NC_028357.1, on the reverse strand, counting down.
CTCTTGCACAATCAAAATATCATTTGTAGGCATAGGAAGAACGACATCTGGTATGACAACTTCATCCACTTTGACCTTGACCTCATCTTTTGCTTGTTGTGCACCATGCACTGTAGTGGTTGTCTCATAGAGTGTGCCACGAGCCACTAGCAGTGTCCTGGTATCAGAGAGAATATATAACTGACATGGACGAATGTCGTCCATGTCGTCCCCTGGGGCACCAGCAGTTGAGCAACTTCCTTTGCCGCTTCTACCTATCAAATTAAATGTTAGGTTATATAAAAAGTAAATTAGTAAACAAAAATTATTATTAAGTTTACCTGTAGGGGGCACAAAATGTTCCGCTACAGGAGATGGTGGAGGATGATTGCCATAATCCTCATAACGCTGCTGGAGCACAACCATTTTAGCAATTTGATTATACAACTCTGCCCGAACCTTCTTTGTGATCCTTCAGTTTTTGTTCATACTCCTTACTTAATCTGGATGAAGATGGACGCGAGGAAGACCCAAAGAACTGTCGTATGCCTATGTCAGTCCCAACAACATGCACCCATCCTGAGTGCTCAAGTCGTCCAATTGTTGTGGCAAGAATATCCTAACGACCTTCTTGTGTGAATTGACCTTGGGAGCTCTACTCAACCAAGGAGTCCTATAACATAGACAAACTTCATAATTATTTGAAAGATCTATGTAATATATATAACAAAAATGTTGTTTAAATATGAGAAATGACATCTTATAATTCTTTTAAATATCTCTCTGGTAGTGTCGAAAGTGTAGGAGCCCGATGATCTTAAACGGGCTAACTTCCACTTCTCGTGCCGAGATGGTGGTGAAGGAGGAGGAGGAGGGTTACCACCCTAAGAAAGTGAAAGTCTACTATCTGACTTCTGCTTCATTATTTTTTCCTCAAGCTTCCTGTATCCACCACGAGAGAGTATGTGTGGATTTTTATTCTGAGCACTTATACCATGTGCTTTTAACCTTGTTTCCTGTGACAAAATGAAACAATTTTTATGATATAAAACTATGAATGACGAATTGAATGATTTTACCTACACTTACCTGCCACGTCTTGGATGTCCTAAGCTGTACAAACCGACGCCATGTTTCTTCGTCAATTGCAGAACATTTAAGTCTGGCCACAAGTGGAAGGTACCAAACTACTTTCAAAGCAGACCTTTTTTTTTTCCGTGTGACCATTATCTTCACCATTGTTTCTTGACTTGTATCGTGATAACCCATATTTTGGACACTTTATCAAAACTTCATTCTCATTCCTATATAATATGCAATCATTCGGAAATGTATGTATCTGTTTATACTTCATACCCATTAGACAAAGAATTTTTTTTTTTTGCATCATAATTATGAGTGGGTAATGTATTTCCATATGGCAGCATTTCATTCAACAATGACAACAATTCTGTAAAACTATTCTTAGTCCATCCATTGGTCGCCTTTTAATTCATGAGCCTTAACACCGTTGAACACCGTGTGAACATAGTTGAACCGACATGCAAAGGAGTCTTCGCATCAGCGGACATCGTTTAATACACATGTGCTTGGGTAAACGCTTTTGCACCAACATCGCGGATCATGTCCTCTAAGTTGTCTTCTTCTGGTCGATCTTCCATATCCATGGTGGAATTATATACATTTTCAGTTGAAGAGACAGTTGGAAAGTCTGTTAATTTGTCGTGTCATTTCCATGTTGTATAACTTTGTATCAAACCATCATAGATAAGATGTTCCCTAATATCAGTTGCGTTCAACTTCCTCTCATTCAAACAATTCACACAGGGACATTTGAACTTGACTTCATCATCACCACTAGTACTCGCATTACGTTGCGCAAACTCTATAAATTCTTCTAGCCCTCTGTCGTACTTAATGCTGATGCGTGGTAAATTAATCCACCCTCGATCTGTACGCATGTTTATTGAAATTGTTTACACAATTTCAATAATCTTGAATGATAAATTTGATCGTTTCATAAGGTGTGACCCTATCCCATTCAAGAAGATTCACTTTTTTTAGTTTATTAAACATATCAATTTTAAACAACATATCTTAGATTTCACAAAATTTTCCCAGCATTTCGCATTGGTTTTCAGGTTACACGAAATTAAAGTGATTATAAATCACAATCAAATATGCACTCGAAGATCAATACAAAACACAATGACAAATTTTCATGAAATTTAAGACATGTATATGTTAAGCCCCTGACAAGTGTACCAGATCGTTATCAAGTAATATAAACGGTAAGACCGAATATCGTTCTCCCAAAGGACTCCTGTCACTCAATCCTTCGAGTAGAGGTTGTTGATTTTTCTTGCTCCTAGTTTGAATTGTATCCTACATGCTTAAGAAACAAAAACCCTAGCAGCACTTTTATAGAGAAAAAGAAAAATAAAAGTAAAAATAAAAGCTAAAACAAAATATATACAAATTCAAATTCAATCAAAATCACACTACTAATAAAGTTAAACCACGAGTCCCCGGCAACGGCGCCAAAAACTTGTTAAGTCCCTGGCAAGTGTACCAGATCGTTATCAAGTAATATAAACGGTAAGACCGAATATCGTTCTCCCAAAGGATTCACTGGCCTAAACGTTCGTGTGATTTGATTTCATAAGACTTAAAAGAAGAATAATTTGTAAAGTTGATGCAAAATAGAATTTAAACATGCAGATGCAAAGTTGAATCAATTGGCAAAGAAGACTATGAATTAATGGAGCTGTTGGGATTTACAATTTCATCTTTATCCAATCTCCTATATCTATTATTCTTGTTAAATTCACTTTATTATCAATGTCATGCAGCTATCTAATATACTCAAAACCCGATTTCTCGGCGAAGAGAGCCTATTATCAATTACTAGTGTGCATCATTCCTAGTCTCCCTAAGTAACCAATAACGCATGAAAAACAGAAGTTTAAAGCAATTGGTCGTCCTACTCCTATTCCTAGGTAAGATTGCTTAACCAAGAGAATTCCTATCAGTTCGAGACTTGCTTAGTGGATTGGTCATTCATAAAGTGTAACATCTGTTGAGAAATATGTGATCTAGTGAACTGAATTGAATTGAAAGCATGCATGCATCTTGATTTGATTTCACTAAAGGTCTGAAATTGAGTAGTTCTTGTCATGTATTTTAGGAGTGTTGAACTATTGGATGAAATAGTAGAAAGCTAAGTTTTGTTTTGTGTACTTGTTTTGTTTTGTTTGCTTGAGGACAAGCAAAGTTCTAAGTTTGGGGTTGTGATAACGGTTGAAAAACAGTTATTTTCATATGTCATTTGAGACTAAATTAAACCCTTTAAGACTTAGAATAAGCTTAGAATCAAGCAAAACACATAAATTGAGTCAGTTGAGAGTTAAAAGCTGTTTTTAGCGATATTATGCTTGTTTTGCATTGTTTTGTAGCATTTTTTATGAAAGAGAAGAATGGGATTGAAGATGAAGGTCTTAGACTCAAGAAAGAGGAAGAAAAATGAAGAAAAGAAGAGTGTAGGGACCGTCCAACGCCAAAATCCACCGCTGGGCGGCCAAATGCGAGGAGAAGCCACTGTCTGGCACCCAGGCGACGACGCTGGACGGTTTTGCGACAAAAGGCAAAGCGCCGGGCATTGGCGTGACTATGGATAAACCGCCGGGCGGCATAGGTGTGATGCCGGGCGGTTGCCTGCTGGGCTTGGGCCTGTTTTTTGTGACGCTCCTCAGCTATAAATAGCCCTATTACGACTTTAGAATTATTCTTTTGACAGAAGAGGGCGGCCAGACCCAATTTTCACTCATTGGAGAAGATATCTTGGATGCTTAGGCTCCTTTTTATCCAATCTAGGGTTTGCTTTTCCATTCTTCCATCCTTTTTATTCCAACATTGTAATCTTTTGAAACTCTCTTTTATTGAAACTCTTGTTTATTTATATGCTTGTCGTATGCTTTGATTATCAATTGTTGGGTTCTCATCTGCACTAAAAGCTTTTATCGTTTAACTCATTCAATAAATGTTGTTTGTCTTTATTGATACGGGAACATACGGTACTCTCATGAACTGGTGAGAAATTCCTTGATTAAGCAATACCACCTAGGGATAGGGGGGGTAGGACGATCAATTGTTTTTGCTTTTATTCTTAACGCATTATTAATTGCTAGGGGAGGTTAGGGATAGCAAGACAGTAATTAGTAATAGGCTCTTTTCGTCGAAGGATCGGGCTAAGGGTAGACCAAGAAAGTTTGCATGACAATTAGATAACAAAGCAAATTAAAGAAGAGGAGTATATAAGAGAGAGTGGATAAGATGAAATTGTAAACCCCCAACAACTCCATTCATCCATAGTCTTTTTCTCGTCAATTGAATCAACCGTAATTGCATGTTTATTTTGTGTTTTTGCATTCCCACCAATTAATTTTCTTTACAAGTCTTAGAATTTCAATTTGCACGAACGATAAGGCCTTCGAGTCTCTTGGGAAGAACGATATTGGGTTTTACCAATTATATTACTTGAAACGATCTGGTACACTTGCCAGAGAGTCAACAAGTTTTTGGCGCCGTTGCTGGGGACTCGAGGTTTAAATTTTTCAAATAGTGTAAATTGATTGAATTTGACTTGATTTTATGTTTATTTTTATTTTTGTTTTAATAAATGTTCTCTAGCATCTGGTCCATAAAAGGTAAAGGAAAATGGTCCTTCTTGGTAGCTGTATTTAACTTCCTGTAATCAATACACATTCGCCACCCAGTAACTGTCCTCGTAGGGATAAGCTCATTTTTTTTATTATAGATCACTGTCATTCCTCCTTTCTTCGGAACCACTTGTACTGGACTCACCCATTTACTATCAGAAATTGGGTAAATGATACCTCCTTCCAATAGCTTCAAAACTTCCTTCCTCACAACCTCTTTCATAATAGGATTTAATCTCCTCTGTGGCTGAGCTACTGGTCTGTAATCATCCTCCATAAGAATTCTGTGCATTCAATATGTAGGACTTATACCCTTCAGATCTGAAATTGACCACCCTATAACACCTTTATTTGCTCTCAAAACTTCCACCAGCTTCTCTTCCTCTTTTGGAGATAATGAAGTACTAATAATAATTGGCTTTCCTCCATTATCTTCCAAAAACACATATTTCAAATGAGATGGCAACTCCTTCAAATCAATCTTGCTTTCTTTAACTTTTTCTCTGGGCTCAATATTTTCAAACCTAGCCTTTTCTGTTGGAATTTCTTTCGTTGCCTCCAAATCCTGAACACATTCTTCAATCACTTTATCTTCCTCTTCATGTAAATCTTCACATTCATTAATAAGAGTTCTTTCTAGTAAAGATGCATCACGCATTCGAGTCCCTTGCGTCATACATAGTTCTTCCACAATGTCTACTTGAAAGCATGAGTGATTATCTTTAGGATATGACATTGCTTGAAAAACATCAAAATTCACCTCTTCATCTTGTACTCTAACTTTTAGTCTGCCATTTTCTACATCAATCACGATCCTGGCTGTCTTCATAAAGGGTCTTCCAAGAATTAAAGGTGCATCTCCCTTCTCCTCCATTTCCATTACAAAAAAATCCACTGGGAACAAAAATTTATCCACCTTTACTATCACATCTTCAGCCACTCCATACGGATATTTAAGCGATCTATCTGCTAATTGAAGAGTCATTCTTGTTGGCTTAAGTTCTAATCCTCTAATTTTTTTGAAAATAGAAAGAGGCATTAAATTAATGCTAGCCCCCAAGTCAATCAAAGCCTTTCCAACTTCTAACTCTCCAATAGTACATGGAATGGTAAAACTCCCTGGGTCTTGTAACTTAGGAGGTAACATCCTTTGTATGACTGCACTGCAATTTCCTTGTACTTCAATGGTCTCCTTCTCAATATACTTCCTTTTCTTCACGAGAAGTTCTTTCAAAAATTTTGCATATGAAGGCATTTGCTGAAGTGCCTCAAAAAATGGTATGGTAATTTCCAACTTCTTAAAGATCTCCATAAAGCGCTCAAACTGCTTTTCTTTCTGCTTTCTTGAGTATGTCTTTGGGTAAGGTAGGGTTTTTCATACTCTCTATCTTTTAATCTTTCAACCCCTTTTTCCTGAGCTTCTCCCTCATCTCTCATATTTTTTATCACAATTTCTTCTTCCTCACTTTTTTCTCTCTGATCACTCTTTTTTTCCTATTTTTCTCTCCTCTAATACTCTTCCACTCCTAGTAACAATCTCACATGCCTCTCTTACATTACTCCTTTCATTTATTTTGCAATCACCCTCCTCCAAACGATTAACATAAAATATGCTGTTATTTACAACCCGCTGAAAAATCTCTTCAAAATCTTCATTCTTCTGAACTGGCACGACTTATGGCTGTTCTGGAATTCTTGAAGCTTCTCTAATTTCCTGCGGCAATATAAATAGTTTTTGCATAATTATATCCAACTGTTGAGTAAGCATCTTATTCTGCTCCATCATCAAATTCTGATATTGCAACCATGGAGTTTCCTGTCGTTGGATAAAATCAATACTTCCACTATTCATATCTTCATTATTTGCCGCCATATTTCTATTAACTCATAAGCTTCTTCAGCAGTTTTGTTTTGAATATTTCCTCCAACTGCAACATTTAGTATAAGATTAGACTGCATTCCAAGACCCCCTAGGAATGTAAGAACCTGAGTTGTCTTGTCAAATCCATGAACAAGCGTCTTCCTTAATAGGCCTTTAAACCTATTCCACGCTTGTCTAAGAGTCTCCTCCATGCCTTGCCTAAATAAAGAGATCTCCAACCTTCCTTGGGTGACTTTTGATTGAGAAAAATATTTGCTCACAAATTTAGATGCCACAGTCTCCCAAGTAGTGAAACTTCCTTCTGGAAAAGAGTTTAGCCATGTCTTAGCATTGCCTCCCAATGAGAAAGGAAACAAGCTAAGTTTTACCCTATCATCAGATACTCCAATCATCTTCACAGTGTTACAAATTTTGACTGAATGTTGTCAAATGATCATAAGGATTTTCATTTGACAAGCCGTGAAATTGGTTGCTTTGTACCAGATGAATCAATGCAGGGTTCATCACTATATTGGTTGTGTTGTCCCTGGGCATGGCTATACTGTTGAAGTGAAACGGGCCCACAACATTAGATGCATCAGCAAGTGTGCGTCTAAGAGGAGGTTGTTGCTCGAAAATCTCCTCTGAATCTTGCGTAAGAGCCTCTAGTGAAGCTTGTAAAAGTCTTTCAGGAGAAGGGAATAGTTCACGTGATGGCTTTCTTACTTTCCTCTCCCTCCTGTCACTCAATCCTTCGAGTAGAGGTTGTTGATTTTTCTTGCTCCTAGTTTGAATTGTATCCTACATGCATAAGAAACAAAAACCCTAGCAGCACTTTTATAGAAAAAAAGAAAAATAAAAGTAAAAATAAAAGCTAAAACAAAATATATACAAATTCAAATTTAATCAAAATCACACTACTAATAAAGTTAAACCACGAGTCCCCCGCGACGGCGCCAAAAACTTGTTAANACCCTGGCAAGTGTACCAGATCGTTATCAAGTAATATAAACGGTAAGACCGAATATCGTTCTCCCAAAGGATTCACTGGCCTAAACGTTCGTGTGATTTGATTTCATAAGACTTAAAAGAAGAATAATATGTAAAGTTGATGCAAAACAGATTTTAAACATGCAGATGCAAAGTTGAATCAATTGGTAAAGAAGACTATGAATTAATGGAGTTGTTGGGGTTTACAATTTCATCTTTATCCACTCTCCTATATCTACTATTCTTGTTAAATTCACTTTATTATCAATGTCATGCAGCTATCTAATCTACTCAAAACTCGATTCCTCGGCGAAGAGAGCCTATTATCAATTACTAGTTTACCATTCCTAGTCTCCCTAAGTAACCAATAACGCATGAAAAACAGAAGTTTAAAGCAATTGGTCGTCCTACTCCTATTCCTAGGTAGTATTGCTTAACCAAGAGAATTCCTATAAGTTCGAGACTTCCCCATACGTTCCTATATCGAAAAAATCAAGGATCAATACACTGAATGAGTTAAACCATGCAAGCATGATAATTAGATAAGAAAACTCAAACTATTTATAATACAAGCATATGAATAAATCAAGAATTTCAATATAAGAGAGTTTCAAAAGATTAGATTGTTCCCGAACAATAATGGGTGAAACTAGATGAATTGAATGGAAAATATGAAAAGATAATCCCTAGATTTGGTGATTCGGAGCTCCCACATCCAAAAACCGCCTCCAAGGAGTGAAGAATAGCTCTGGACGTTTGATTGCCAAAAGATTACTTCTGAAATCGCATTGGGTCTATTTATAGGCCAAAAAAGTAACAAAATTTCGACCCAAACCCATTCATTCAGGCGCTCAGCAGTAGCTAACACTCAGCGGTGGCGATGTTGGACGCTCAACGGTCTTTGACAATCAATGGTCTGTGTCTTGGACGCCCAACGCTAGGGTAGCGTTGGGCGGTGGTCGCGACACCTCTTTTTCATCTTTTCTTACCCTTTTTATGTTCCAAGTCCTTCCTTCTTCATCTTCATCATTCAACTTTCATAAAATCTTGTCAAAACAATGTAAAACCAAGCATAATATCTCTAAAACCACTTTTGACTCTCTTACTCACTTACTTAAACAAAATACATGATTTCAAGCTAATTCCAAGTCATAAAGGTTGTGTTTTGATATCAAATTAATGTATAAAAATATTGGTTTTTAAACCGTTATCAGTATATTAAAATTGATATGTTATAATAAACTTTGAAAAAATTATTACTCTTCTTAAATTTTCCAACTGGACAACTCAAGATTTAATACTTGTAAATTATTATTATCATCTCTTCTTTATTCATTTTTAAAAAGTACATTTCTTTTTTTATCATATCATTATTGAAGCAAACAACAAGTGCGAATAATACACCGATAATTATAAGAAATTATTAACATACTTGATTTCTTTTTTTATCATATCATTATTTGTTAATCATGTTTATGAATTATCTTTTTTTTCTTCTTCATTCCTTGCTAATTCTCTCTAGATGTATAGAACAAATAAGATGTTCACCAATCTTTTTTTCTTTAATGCATCTATTATTAGATGCACAACATATATATAGTAATTTAATTTAGATTAAATAAAGGGTTATATTGTTGAAAAGTAATTTTAGTGCCTTACTTATCTCATCTTAAATTTGTTCAAAGGTTAAACTGTGGAGGATTGATTTTTCCAATTACATACTATTAACAACTTGATTAATTTCACAAGTCCATTTTCTTGATGTGGATTATCTAGCCACCATTACACAGAGATTACCTTAACACTGTTTTATTGAATCTATATCTAGATTACTTAGATTCTAATGTCTCTTCCTGCACCAAGTTTCAAACAATATATCAACTCAAATATCAAGGATAAAAAGGGTTTGAACAACTTACCGTGATGGGCAACACCAACAATGACAATGACAGTGGGGGAGACGATGATAGCAGCGACTACGAAGGTGAGAACGACAGGGACGAAGGCAACACCAAAAACTAAACAAATCGTAGTGAAGCAGTGACGACGAAGGAGACACAAATAAAACAAAGGACTCGCGGCGGAGCGGCAGCGACGCTGGTGGAGGTAGCCCTTGCGGAGAACAACAGTGGTGGCGGCAAAGGCGTAAGGCAAGGTGCAAACACAATGTAGCGACGAAGACGAAAAAGCAATGAAGAGAAATGGTACGAAGAATGGCGCCTGAGGAAGCTTATATGGTGCGAAGAAGGCAACTACACGAAGAGAAAGAAGAAAAACCAGAAGCAGCAACAACGCGAGAAGAAATGAAAAGGGCTGAAAATTTTGAACTTAATAAACGATACTACCTCGGTTGCCAAAATACCCGAGGCAAAGAGCCTTACGACATCGGTTATTCAGGAAACCAATGCTTAAAGTGAAAAAATCTGAAGCTTATATGCCTTAGTTATAAAAGGAACCAAGGCCTAACCACCTTTTAAAATCAAGTAAAACACTTAGTTGTGTCTTGTGAGAGTCAAAAGTTGGTTTTAGCGATATTATGTTTGTTTTACATTGTTTTACAGGGTTTTTAGATGAATTAAAGATGGAAGTGAAGTAAGGTGGACTTAAACCCATGAAAGAAGGAGAAAAATGATGAAAAGAAGGGTCAATTAAGCCGTTGAGCGCCAGAATGGTCTGCTGAGCGCTTAGAGCGATTAGAGGGAAACCGCTCAGTGGCAAAACTAACCGCTGAGCGGTCAAAGAGACAAGAGGGAAACCGCTGAGCGGTGAGGTTAGGCGCCTGGGCGGTTGTCTGTTTTTATAATCTAGATTCTGTAATCTCTCTGTTATCTTTCTGTTATCTTTTTGGGCTTATATATAGCCCCAGTGCGAATCAAAAGGAGATTCTTTTGGCAGAGAGAAACATCCAGAGCCATTCCACACACCTTGGAGGAGGTTCCTTGGATGCTTAGGCTCCAATCTACCAAGTTNAGGGTTATTTCTTCCATTCTTTCATCATATTTCATCTAGTTTCACCATGATTATGGTGAACTAAACCCTTTGTTGTTGGGGAACAATGTAATCTTTTGAAACTCTCATATATTCAAATTCTTATTTATTTCATATGCTTGTCACATACTTGTTTATCAATTGTTGGTTTCTCATCTTTGCTTAGTGCTTTTATTGTATAACTCATTCATTAAAAGTTGTTTGTCTTTATCGATATGGGGACATACGGTAATGTCATGAACTGGTGAGAAATTCCTTGATTATGCTAATACCGCCTAGGGATAGGGGTAGGATGATCAATTGTATTTGCTTCCGTTCACATTGAATTATTGGTTACTAGGGGAGGCTAGGGATAGCAAGCCGGTAATTAATAATAGGTTGTTTTCACCAAGGGATTGGGTTAAGGGTAGGCTAGAAAGTTTGCATGACAATTGGATAAATAAGTGATAACGGTCTAAAAACTGCTATTTTCATGCTTAAGTTTGATAGTAAAACACACCCTTTGTGGCTTAGAATAAGCTTTAAATCAAGTAAAACACTTAGTTGAGTCTCTTGAGAGTCAAAAGTTGGTTTTAGAGATATTATGTTTGTTTTGCATTGTTTTGCAGGATTTTTAGATGAATTAAAGATGGAAGTGAAGTAAGGTGGACTTAGACCCATGAAAGAAGGAGAAAAATGATGAAAAGAAGGGTCAAGCAAGCCGCTGAGTGCCAGAATTGTACGCTGAGCGCTCAGAGCGATTAGAGGGAAACCGCTCAGCGACAAAACTGACCGCTGAGCGGTCAAAATGGCACAAGGCAAACCGCTGAGCGGTGAATTTAGGCGCCTGGGCGGTTGTCTATTTTTTTAGCTAGATTCTGTAAATCTTTCTGTAATCTATCTGTTATCTTTTTGGGCTTATATATAGCCCCAGTGCGAATTAGAAGGGGATTCTTTTGGCAGAAAGAAACGTCTAGAGCTATTCCACACCTTGGAGGAGGTTCCTTGGATGCTTAGGCTCCATTCAACCAAGTTTAGGGTTATTTCTTCCATTCTTTCATTATTTTCATCTAGTTTCACCATGATTATGGTGAACTAAACACTTTGTTGTTGGGGAATAATGTAATCTTTTGAAACTCTCATATATTCAAATTCTTATTTATTTCATATGTTTTTCATATACTTATTTATCAATTGTTGAGTTCTCATCTGTGCTTAATGCTTTTATTGTTTAACTCATTCAGTAAAAGATGTTTGTCTTTATCGATATGGGGACGTACGATAATGTCATGTACTGGTGGGAAATTCCTTGATTATGCCAATATCGCCTAGGGATAGGGGTAGGACGGTCAATTGTAGTTGCTTCCGATCGCATTGCATTATTGGTTACTAGGGGAGGCTAGGGATAGCAAGCCGGTAATTAATAATAGACTCTTTTCACCAAAGGATTGGGTTAAGGGTAAATAAGAAAGTGTGCATGGCAATTAGATAAATAAGTGAAGTAAATAAGAAGAGTAGATATATGAGAGTGGATAAGATGAAATTGTAAACCCCAACAACACCATTCATTCATAGTTTCTCAAAACCAATTGAATCAACTGCATTGCATGTTTATTTTTGTTCTTTGCATATAACCACCAAATTTATTCTCTTCTCAAGTCTTACGCGATTAGGTTACATGAAAGTTAAGGCCTAAGAGTCCTTTGGGAAAACAATACTCGGACTTACCCGTTTATATTACTTGATAACGATCTGGTACACTTGCTAGGGACTTAACAATAAGTGAAGTAAATAAGAAGAGTAGATATATGAGAGTGGATAAGATGAAATTGTAAACCCCAACAACACCATTCATCCATAGATTTTCAAAGCCAATTGAATCAGCTGCATTTGCATATTTATTTTGGTTCTTTGCATACAAACACCAACTTAATTCTTTTCTTAAGTCTTACGCAATTTGTTTACATGAAAAGTAAGGTCTAAGAGTCCTTTGGGAAGAACGATATTGGGTTTACCAATTATATTACTTGATAAAGATCTGGTACACTTGCTAGTGGCTTAACAATGCAACCGAGGCCTATAAAGTCGCCTTAATTATGAATCTACCACCATGTTTTGATAGGCAGCGATTTGGTGTAAACTGAGGTCTATTGTGTGAGTTTAAATGCAAATTTTATACTAGTGATTTTATCATACACACATTTAATATTTTGAACGTAGGTAAACCTTAACTTGTATGGCGTGTTCAAAACATTTTGTCATTTGTCAACCCATTAATAAATGCACTGTTTAGTAAATAATTCATATATAATCATGAGATGGTGTAAAACATTAACTGTTTTATATCCAAAAGTTGTTTAAGATATATGTAGTGTTTAGTGGGCTTTTGTTAGATTATACTTGTAAGAAGCTTGTTTGAATAACATTGTTTGAGTAAAACATATCTTAAGCTTTAGTATTAAAATTAGAAGCTTATGTTCATAAAACACTTTCTTATAGACGCTATCAGTTTAGACATTTAAATGTTTTTACTAAAACGTTGTTTGTTACACATATTGTCTATTAGATTATTTTTTTAATAAATACACTTTCTTTTTTTAGACGTTGTTTATAAAAATTTGTTCATCAGATAGTATAGTCTAAAAAACATTATCATAAGCTTGTTTTCATCTATTAAAGATGTTATAAAATATTTTTCTCTTAGACGTTATTTCTTTAAAACAACATTTCATTCTAAGCGATATTTCATTTAATATTTTTTATTAAACTTCAAAATCTGAATTGATAAACAATCTAGTCTCTAGACGATTTTATTTTAACAAATGAGCCTCCTAACTTAGAATTAGCTAAGAAAACAACTAGTCTCTTAACTAAAATCTATTATGGGAGCAACCAATCTCCTAATTTAGAATATACTAAAGAACATATAATTTCCTCAAATCTAATAGAGTAACCTGTCTCTTAAAAAATAAAAAACATCTCCAAATATCATATGAGAGCATTAATCTCTTAAAGAATAAAAGAAAACAAAACATTTGGGGAGCAACTAGTCTCCTAAGGAATAAAAAAGATCTTCTAAAATCTTATGAAAACAACTAAAAATATACAAAGAAACAAAAATTCGACAAGAACAATTAGTCTCCAAAGAAATAAAAAAAAATGTCTTAAAATTTGATGAAAGTGACTAATTTCTTAAAATAATTATCAAAAATTCGATAGAAACAAAGAAAAAAAAATCAAATTTGAAAATTTATAATTCAAGTTTATCATCATACAATATAATAAAATATGGTTATTAATACGAGACATAAGTAGAATACTAATGAAATACCAAAATTAGGAGAAGACTTCATACATGGAAGTATATTTCAATGGATAGTGTTTTGACAAAGTAACGCAATTTGATCCCCATAACCTTCTTTTGGGTACCACTATGGTATGACCAATCAATCACTGGAGCATCTCTTAGGACAACCGACCCAAAAATCCCAATTCAACTCACAGGATCAACATTACGTGGTCACCATTATCTCCCAATTATCTCCCAAACACTCAAACCAAAACTCTACTATGCACCATTATACCTTTTTCCTTTTTATTTTGCCTTCCCAGACCTTAATGATATATTTCTTGAGTAAATTACCTGCTTGAAGGACCCATCATCAATCATGATCTCTTAGGGTTTTCCAGTTTTGTATGGATGAATTCTTGAATTGAGTAGAAGAATGAAATATATTTGTTTTTGTGGTATGAAAAAAAGTTTTTGATTGATTGTAAGTGATTAGTGGAGAGAGTGATGGCACATGATGAAGTGTAGCATAAAGTGCAGTGACAGCTAAATGTGTTAGTGATGGTGGGATTCGTTTTGATGACTTAGTAATGGCCAAGCTGTAAAATCCATCCACCACTGACTGACCATCACTCCTACTTTTTGTCCCCATTTAAACCCTCACAAAAACATTGCACATATGTGACCTAGATTGCCCAACAACTTCATCCCAATCTTTCTCAAATCAAATGTTTCAACATTATCCATATCATATCACAACAATTATCATCATTTTTCTCTTTTCTTTTACAAACCCTATCTTTTTCTTTCTTATTTTAAACAAAACTATTTTTCATTTTCAAAATCCATTCTCTATTCTAAGAGTTAAGCTTTCATTCTCTTCTCCTCTCTTCTTACATACTAAATTACATTCATAACAAGATTCTCAATTTACGTTATAAAGATATTATTTGACTTTACTTTAATAACATTAATAATCTTGACAAAAATAATTATAATTTTAAAAGATGCTATTGCCAATATTATTAAGAAAAGGATATTAAATTAATGGCATCCTACGTCTAGATTAAGGTCGAGTAAACAGAATCTCATTCTCAAATACATCAAGAAGAGAATAAAAAAAATTCAAATTCTTATTTTTTTTTAATAAAACATGATTTTTTATGATTTTAAATAATCAAATTGCTCATATAAATTTTTAAAATTTCAATTTTTAATTTTTTTAATTTAAATAACATGATTTTTCTATTAAAGTGAATAATCATTTATAAAGTATTCTTCCAAACATAATATTAAAATTATATTTAATTCATTTCTAAAATTCACCAAAATTTAATTCAGAATAAGGAAATAGTTTTGATTATAATTTGTACAACTTAGTGTTCTCTGTATACTCATTTAATATGAACAAATATTTCATCTAGTAGTATATGCCTAATAAATAAAATTCCAATTCTAGTTAGGGGGGAAGAAATTAAATCTTGGGTATCATATTTTCAAATAGAAATTTTTGCATAGATTTTGGTTAATTAAGATAATTAATACTTTTATTATAGTTTGGTGAGATCACCTACCTGTGAGGGATTTGAGCTAGGCTTTGCCATTTGTGGGCTAATTTTAGTAGTGGTGGCTTATATCACTTGCTTTATCTTATGTGACCTTATTTTTTATTTCGGGTTTCATCATGTTTTTTTTTTTATACTTACCTTTATATTAAAAATGAGTTTAAATATGACAGATTTTTCGAAAGATAAAAATGTTTTTATTTTGTCTGTGGTTTGAACTAAAAAAAAACCAATTTTAAAAGGCAATTACAATACTATTCATCTATTAATATAAAGGAAATAAGAATTTAGATTCTCTCTATTCATCCCTTAATGTAACGAAAATAGGAATTTGGATCCCCTCTTTAAGTTTTTTAGTTTTATTTTCTGAGATAGACTGTATTCTTACAAAAATTATTTAAGATATCAAATTTAATATTATTATTTTGAGTTTGTTTTATTTATACTGTTAAAATTTAAAATGAATGTTCTTTTAATATATAAAATTAAAATTTATAATAAAAATAATTTTAGCTTAAAATAAATATTTGATATTATAATATAAGATTCCTTTTTTAATATTTTTTTTATCTATTTTTGAAAATTAAAATTTTATTTAGAAATTGAGACAAAAACATAAAAAATAGTTGGTGGAATTAATAACTTTTACTGATTTTACATTAATATTATATATGTTAATATTTTTGTATAAATAAAATTGAATCCAACCACTAAATTATAATTCTTTCAAAGTCATTTAAAATAAAAAAAAAAAAGCTAAGTCAAATAGTGTTAATTTTGTAAATTTTTAACAAAGTCAAGTGTAAGTAGGGTAATAAATGGGAAGAGTTAACTTTTATTTAATATATATATATATATATATATATATGTCATATGACCTCTAACTCACTTAGAGTTATATTTCAAGACCTAGGTTCTCTTCATATAATTTGATAAATTTTATACATCTTATTGAAACAATTCATTTTCACACTAATCTAAGTTATAACAATATGCATTGATTCTCACCATATAAATATATTTTTTTATGCGAGTTTGATAATTAGTATAATCAGGTTAATTTTATTAAAAAAAATCCCCATTCAATACATATTTTAAAACCACTCAACATAGTACTTTTAAGGAAATAAGTACTTACTTCACATATACGCATTCAATTATCAATCTCACTACAATCTATTAGTTTAATTATAAAATTATCTTTAAGAAAAAATATTCTCAAGGAACGAACTTTCTTTATTTTTAATATTCCTCTATTAAATTATATATATATATATATATATATATATATATATATTTTGTTTCTACTTTTGTTTTTATTATATTTATTAAATTTGTATTAGGGTTAGAAATACATCTCTTTTTCTTGATTTTACTTTTTGGTATTTTTCAATTTATGAGTTTTAAAGAGTTTTTTTTTCATATATTTTTGATGAGAATTGAAAATTTTGCTTGGATGGAATCATAAACTACTAATTAAGTTAGAGTTTAGTCTTTGCACTAATGCAGAAAGGGCTTTAGACGTCGGTTATTTTGGACATTTAACGTCAAATCAGGAATCGACATTTTTACGGGTGACGTTAATGGGAGTTGGTTTTCTGCATGTGTGACGTCGTTATAGACGTCGGTTAAGGCCAAAGCTCGACGTCTATAAAAACATCAAACATTGCACTAATCAATGTCTAAGGGCACCCTAGACGTCGGTTTAGTGACACGTCCGACGTCTATAAAGCCGTCAAACATTGCATTAACCGACGTCTATGGGCAATCTAGACGTCAGTCATTACATTAGCCGACGTCTATGGGCACTATAGACGTCTATCATTGCATTAACCGACATCTATGATGTGTTGTGTTTTGATGCGGTTTTTCTCATGTCTTTCGGTAGCATAGTAGCACCTCCTTCCTTTGCTAGTTCCTCGTAAGAAAAAATTGCGTCTTTTGGATTTCTCATGGCATTTCAACCCAAAGACGAACCTGGGTCATTGCCTAGGTCCACTCCGATCGCCAATGAAAAAAGAATACGGTGAGAATACAGTGACACCGTATTCTCACCGTTTTTCTTTTCAATGGCGGTGGGAATGACTCTATGCAATGACCCAGGTTCGTCTTTGGGTTGGAATGCCATGAGATATCTAAAAGACGTAAGTTTTTCTTAGGAGGAAACTAGTAAAGGGAGAAAGTGCACTACACTACCCAAAGACACAAGAAAAAACTGCACCAAAACATAGCGAAAACACATTTTAATCAGTTCAAATAAAAGATAATACATCAAAGATTACTTTAATCGGATTAAAAGCAAGTTTAACCATATCAAAAGAGATTAAACGCACCTGTAAATTCAAAGGAGCAGAGAGAAAAGAAAAGGAAGACGATGAAGTGCGTGAAATTGTTGCTTCGCAATCTCTGTTTTAAAAAGAAATCCGACATCGGTTGCACACGAGCCCGACGTCTATAATGGATTAGACGTTGGTTAACTCACTAATTCGACGTCTTTCTGATTTAAAAATTAATATTCGTGGGGCTTATAGACGTCGACTACTAAGGCCACTGGTGTTTATATACGATTATAGACGTCAGTGGGGAGGCATCCGACGTCTACATGATTGACTTTTCACTTGCATGGCAGACATATAGACGTTGGCTATCGCTTACCTAACGTCTATAGGTCTGACAGGGTGGTGAATAACCATTAATGTCCACCATATAGACGTTAGTTTGGCAGGATCTGACGTCTATATGACGGAAAGGAATGACTTTTCACTTGCCCCGTAGACATATGGACGTCGGGGTTTCCCTAACTGACGTTTATATGTCTGACAGGTAGGTGAACAACCATTATTTTCCGCCATATAGACGTTGGGGCCCTATCCAACTGATGTGTATATGTCCGAAAGAAATGACTTTTCACCCACCTGTCAGAAATATAGACGTTAGTTAGGACAACCCCGACGTATAAAAGACTATAGACGTCGAGGCCCTTCCAAACTAACGTCTATATGGCCAACTTATTTACGAAAATGCCATTGGTCATCAATATACGTCAAACTTACCGCTAACCAACGTTTAAGGGGTGACGTTAATCAACGTTTTTGCACTAGTGTTGGATAATAATGAAGATGAAATCTCTACGAAAATAAGAGAAGAACACATGGAAAAGTTAAATGAAATTAATTATTTCAATTTAAAAGATAATTTTGGATAAAAAAAAAGTTTGAAAGATAAATTTTGAATAAAAGACTTCATTCATAAGTTTTTGTTTTAGGCCTACCAAATCCTTGAATCGCTCCTAAATAGATTGACTTAAACTCTGAATTTTAAAATAAAGAATTTTACTTAATGAGTGATTGGCTTATCCAAAAAGTCTACATAATTTAGAAAAGTTTAATAAATATATTAAAGTCGAAACCAATTTAAACTAAGTCTTTCAAGAGCTTTCTCAAGTAAAAAATGATACATTTAGTCTAGTTTGACCAATTGATATATTAATTTGTGTTAGTAGTGACAAATCATGTTATTACACAAACACCCATTGACTTTCACATTTCAATAATAACTAATATTACTAGCTAGTATTAAAATCTCATAAAAAATTTCATCCATGTCACAATATCATACAATATAACTATTAATAAAAACAAAATAAATTGTTTCCCTTACTTGGAGGGAACCTTATGATCCAATTATAGCTCTAAACACCTCTATTCACACATGATGCAATACTTTTACATGAAAAATTCATATCAACAATCTCAACACATTCTTGTGGTTCTCAACAAACAAATGTTTATCTTAAACCCAAAAGATTAGTATGCAAGCATTACTCTCCATGCATGTAGATTTTTAAAATGATTAAGAAAAAAAATGTAAAAAATAAACTTATTCTAATAACAATTTTGATCAAGAAAAATCTTTATGTTCTTCGCCAGTACTTCTATAATAGTATTTGATCTCCCTAGAATGATAAAAAATTTAGAGATTAGGCAAACAAAAAAAATAGTCCCTTTAAAATATTGATCTTTATAAAATGAAACTGAACTAATTAATCTATAAATTCTATATTTTATTTATAAAATATTCAAACACAATTTATAAAAGATAATATATATACTCTTAACTATTATTTTAAATCCTTACATGAACATAAACCCACCTTATAAAAAAAAACTAATCAATACATATTTTATCAATTAATATGAAATATAATAATACACTTTTTAATTATTGATATGAATTCATTTTATCAATTTAAAATACATTTGAAATCAATTTTCTTAATTTTAATCTAATTATATATTAACTCAATACATATACATATGGGTTTGTTAACATGCGTACGCCTGTTTTTCAGTTGGTACGTTTTAACAATGTGTATCGGATTATAGTAGACAAAAATACCCTCATTTATCATGGATTCTAAGTTTTAAGGTCAAGGATATTTAAATAATTTTCATTCTCAAAACTAAAAAAAAAAAAAAGAAACCCCCAAACCCTTACTCATCTCCCTCATTCCTCTCAATCCTTTCTCTTTCATCTCTCACTCCAACATTTTCTCTGTCATCCCTACTGTTGCTCCTATTGAAAAAAAAAGATCAGAAACCCTTACCAAAAGTTTATTCTAAACGCCTGCAGAAGTTGATTTAGTGATAAAAAAGGGACATAAGGAAATTAAAGAAATAGGTATAGAAGAGCTCCCTAGGAGTACAATTCTTTCAATTCTAGGTTGTAATCTTACATCATGTATACCATACCAAAAGAGAAAGGAAAAAGAAACACTTTGTGTAAAGGGAAAATGATAATAGAGGGA
>NC_028357.1:10450619-10506758 GCF_000741045.1 Vigna radiata var. radiata | reverse complement strand
ATATATATATATATATATATATATATATATATATATATATATATATATAAATTAAATGTGTTGCTTGTATTGGTAGGTTTTGGCAAGTGCATGAAGATATTATATGATGAGATATTATGATGGTAAACTATACACGTGAACAACATAAATTTTCTTCTTTAAAGTAAAGAAATATGGTGTGATTGTGATAAGAAAATAATGGAATTGATTTGACATGAACGGTTGAGGAAACACATGAATGAATAATAAATAACGTTGACATGTACTGCACCTATGAATAATTGGAGGATTGTGGGTATAAGGATTTTGGATATGCCTTCTCTTTCTTTTCTCAATCACACTAACTTTGCTTACGTTATCATATGCTCAATAATAATCAATTTAGGTCTTTAGGTATATTCATTCACGATTAACCTATAATTGCTTCATTTAACTACTAATTACTTTAATCAACTATTATTTTCCTTCTTTCAAATTCTAGTTTCAGTGGAGCAACCTAATTCATAAACGTGGAATCTTTCTAACCATTGCTTTCTTTCATTGTAACTTCTCCATTATCGTAAAGGAAATGTATTATATGATGCTGAGTCAAACCCTAACTTTAATTTCACCTTTTCAAATGCCCTTCAACTTCCTTCATATTAATTGTTTTTTCTCAGAAATAGACTTGTTTAAAATAAGTAAATTTTCTGTATTTATAGAGTTAATTTTCTTGAAAAACTTTACTTCATCAATTATTGTTTAAGTTTTAAATTTAAAATATATTTTTATAAAATTTATAGTCTAAAAAAGTTTATTTTCGTTTTCTTTTTGTCAAATACGGCTAAAAGTTTTGCTTATATATCCAATAATTACCACTTGTTTAATTGATATAATCTACTTCTTATCATTAAACTCTTTTAAAAAAAGTAAGATTAGACATTATTAATTATTAT
This sequence comes from Vigna radiata var. radiata, assembly GCF_000741045.1. Classification (NCBI taxonomy): domain Eukaryota; kingdom Viridiplantae; phylum Streptophyta; class Magnoliopsida; order Fabales; family Fabaceae; genus Vigna; species Vigna radiata. Next base: position 10,505,823 of record NC_028357.1, on the reverse strand, counting down.
GAACTTTTGACAGCTTCTTATCATGAAATTCTTTATTTTTATTTTTATTTCAAAATATTCAATTTGGCACATTTACACAAAAATGATTAAATTATTTTTCCTATTTTAGATTAAAAAATTAATTTTAAATTTGAAAACCTAAAAGTAAACTTAACTCAAGTCTAAGAAAAAATAATTATTTTTCTACACATATATATTCCAATAGAAAGCATAATCACACCAAATATTTAAAGAGAAACAAACATCTTATAAACCTATATTTCTTTCTTAAAAATATTTGTTTTATGTAAACTTTTTTTCTAAGAGAAGTTTGTGCTCATATATTTTTTTTCAAGGATAAAGAGGTGTTTATTCAACAATTTTTTTTAAAATGTTAAATTATTGTGTATATTTAATCCTAGTTACCAAAACTTTTTGTGGATTTGTAGTGACTGTCTATGATGTATTTAATTATTTTTAATAAATCATCTGGAAGTACCTTACTAAAACTCATCTAATTAGCTACTGTAACTTATACTATATGTATGATTTAAAAAATGAAAAATGATGACATATTTTGGTAAAGGGTTTCTTTGCAAACAGTCGTGTACATGATTAAAGTATTAAGGAATAGGTAAGGTAGACAAATAATTCTATTATGGAATATATGAAAAATGATATACATAGTTTTCTGATTATCTTTTGATATAGCTACTAGATCAAGGACAATAATTTCATATACAAGTTCTTTGACACTTGTCAATCGTTGATTAGATTAAGGTAAATATTAATGGTCAAGTTTATGAAGGTTTTGATCTCTTGGTTTATGCTATCTTTTTTAGAGATAACATAGGTGAATATAGTGATAATTTCTTTGCTTTTTTGGTGGAGTATAATATTTTATATGCTGAAATTATGGGAGTTATTATTGGTATGGAACATTCTTGGGAGATTGGTTCTATTGTTGTGTTTGCTTATAGGGGATTAATCTTGCTGACGATGGATGAGAATGGATATGGGAGTTACATGTTTGCATAAAAGGAATTGTGTGGATTGCAAGAATGGATTAAAGCGCAGGAGGTTGGGTGACATCTCTTTAAAATTTGAATATTTGCATATATTTTTAATGTATTTATGAGAATGATCCTTCCTTATTCATCCTTTTCACAATAATAATAATAATAATAATAATAATAATTATTATTATTCTTATTAATTTTTTATTCAGATTTTATTTTAAAGTAATTAGATTTTATTTTATATTGATTTTAACCATGAGGATAAAATTGTAATATTACATTATAATCTATTAAAATATTTTTATCAGTCATATCTATTACATCATTCACATATTTTCATAATTTTTTTTTTCAAATCTCTTCACTTTCACATCTTCATCCCTTAAAACAAACAACACGCAATCCCTATTTTATCCCGTCAAACTCATCTATTTGTTCTTCTTCAAATCCATCCTTCGAAGCAAACAAACCTTGCATGTATTTGATTAGTGATGCTATATTGTTATGTAAGACTTTTTTTTTTTTGTTTTTCTAAATTATTCTTTAGTCTCTTAGAGTAAAATGTGAAAAATGTTTGAAAATATATAACAAAAAAAAAAATTGGAGTTGAAGCGTTAACACATTTTTTTTTAAAAAATTATTATGCAAATAGGTTAACTTTTTCAGTATTATAAAATAAAATTTATTATAATTAATGTGATATTGTACAATCTAGAAATGCTTTTGATTTTTTTTATAATAGATATAAAATTTTAAAGTAGTTTGTTATGTATTTTATATATAGATTTGGTTTGATCTCATATTTTTATTTACTTTTTAATAATATTTTTTATGTGAGCACAAGTTATTCGTGTGTACTCTACCTAACATATCGTAGTATGTAATTATGCTTAACATATATGAAAAAGGAAAACTGTATGGTTCATTAAACCTATTACACATTTCTCACTTTTCCTTTTCTTTTTCTTCCTTGTCAACGGAAAGAGAAATGGTTAAATTTGAACTTAAATAATATATATAATTATCCTGAACGAACCAGAACCAACTTCTCTTTTCCAAGTGATTTGATTATTTAAATATTTTTTCTCCAATAGCTCCAAAGTCAAATCTAGATATTTGCATAAAATATAAATCAGTCTAGATGTGAATTAAATGGTGCTATTTTCTTAAACTTATCTTGATCCTTTTCAGAACATTATATGTGACTTGAGTATCGCGTTTTCCAAGTTATAGTTTATCTTTATAATACTTTTAACAAGTGTAGAAGAATAAACTCACGCATCTTACGAATTCATCTAAATATTTTATTAGAATTATTTAGTTAAAAAATGAAGAATTAAAAACAAACACATTACTATGATTGGAGTCATCGATGGAACAAATGTAATTAGTTCATCCTACCATTAGCTCCTAAAGTCACCATCAAACCTACACAGAATCTTCATTACGGATGAAAAATACATATCTAACTCAACATCATTACCATCAAGAATGATCAAGAGATCAATTATTATATTACGGACCTTTGAAGAAAATTAAACTTTCTAGGAATCCAATACATGAGAAAATCATCTTGATTTTTTTTTTCCAATTAGATTGGATTCTTTCACCGTATAAATACTCTTAAAATACCAAATTGTAATGAATAATTATAATATTTATATACTATATTTCATCAATCCAATAATGAAATCACTATAATTATTCAAATAAAATAAAATACAAATCTTAAAGATATAAAGATGTAGATATTATGAAATGAAATATTTATAATTCTCTTTATGAAGTTTCAAAATATAACACATACATATGAGAGCATACACGCATCTAGAAAGTTTTCCAAAGTTGTCTCGAATAGAGTTTTTGTATATTTAATTTTATCCCCTTTTATGTTCTTGTGTTAGGACTCATGACCTAAAAAAAATAAAATATTTGTAACGTTTTAAATTTTAGAGTGTGACAAATTATTTAAAAATTGATAAATTTTAAAACTTTATCATAACACACAAACATATTTCCAAAAACCTTAATATTTAAATGATATAATTTATTTAAAATATAATAGTTCCAAAAACATTTGTCCAAGAAAAATAATGAAGGAAATAAAACAACTTCAATTACATTGTCTAAAAATTTAAATGCAATAACTTTGAATAATAATCTCAAGTTTATCCCTCATAATCTCTCGAATTTATCATACCTCAGCATCATTTGTAACATCATCTGCTTAGTATAACACATTATACGATCATCGCCGGTAATTTCATTCACAAACACATAACACAAACACATATGGGGTAAGCTACCCGTAAAATAATCATGATAACAAGATATAAACATACTAATTATGTCAACAATAATCAAACACCCCATACATAGTAGTAATAACAATAGAATTTCTAATCCTCTAATATAAACAATTCAATCACAATGAATTAATCGATCCTCAATCTCTAACCCTTGATGTCATCATGAACATCTCATGCATAGACCTTTGGTCTATCCACTCATTAGCACTTATGCTAATTACTTACTATAATTATTATAGTAACACCGCTATTACATTACATCACCTAGAGCATCTCAAATACCATAGTTACCATCATAGACACACCATCATCATGACTATCCCAGTCATGAACAACACCATGAGCATCACTGTTGGGGCAAATCGGCAAGTGTATCGAGTCGCACAAGTAATATAAAATGGTAAGACCAAGTATCGTATCCCAAAGGACTCTCAACGCTGAACAATTGTGTGAAAACAAGATTAATTAAGACTGAAAATAAAATAGATCATGGGTTTGGAGTGCAACAATAATAAAGAAAATAAAATGCAATTGATCAGTGGCAAAGGAGCACAAAGATGAATGGAGGTTGATTAATATGAGATGGATATGTTGGGGTTAGATTTCACCGAGTTCCCTCTCATGTATATAAGAATTCTTCTTTATGCATTAATGCCAACGTCCCTCATTAAATCACTTAAACCCGATCCCTCGGTAAATAAGCTTGTCCCTAATTACCAGTTCATACAATTCCTAGCATTCCTGGTAAAAAGGTGTGAAGATCAAGATGTTAAGACGACCAAGACTTATACCCTTATCCCTGAGCAATATAACCCCTAGGAGTAATTCAACAAGAACTTGAATTGAAAGGAACATCTCGGCACTCATGCAACTCATAGATCATGCTATTGTATAAGCAAGAATAAAAACAGATGAATTACTCTAACAATTAATGAAAAAACATATGAAATTAAGAATATATTCAAATACATGAGAGTTTACAAGGCTACATCATTCCCCAAAAACAAATAGAAATTAGTTCCCCATAGACATGGGGGAACTCTATGAACTACGGAAGAAAGAATGAGAATGGAAGACTAAGAATTGGCTAAGAGTGTATTGCTACGCTCTTCTCTACCAGGGATGCAAAACCTAGAGTTCTAGAGTCCTTTAAATAATGTCAGAGGTGTCTCAGAGTGCGGCCCAGTCCAAAAGAATCAAAACATAGCAGAAACAGGGCCCGATCCAAGTGAAATCATGCCAAAGCGTCGTAGGGAGTACGCCTGAGCGAGAATTGAAGGTCATGTAAGGCCTGAGCTTCAGATTTGGACGCCCAAGCTATGAAGTTCCATCGCCCGGGCGTCGGAGGCCATCGCCCGGGCGGCGAGTGTCGATTCTGGACGCTTGGTTTGCACTCCTGGACGCTTGAGCTTCGCGTTTTCCCTCTTTCTGGTGCCTTTTTAGCCTCTTCTGAGCTCCATCTTCTTGGGTCTTTATCTCTTCTTCAAGTATTACCTCAATCTCTGTCAAAACAAGGGGAATTTGTTATAAAACCATTGAAATCAACCTCAACTCTCTTATTCAAACAATTTATTGAAAACACATGAGTCCAATCAAGTTTCTAAGTGAAAAAGGGTGTTTTTAGTATCAAAATCACATAACAAATAACATTGTTTTAAAACGTTATCAATCACCGTACCTTAAACACCATAGTGGAAAGAGTCAATAACTCACCGACTATAGCCGCTCCTATAGCCCCATCAATAGATACCCCATACATATACGTCTGAGTAGTCTCGCAATCCATCTAAGGAACATGTAATCCTGCCACAAAAGGACAAGGAAGACACTTTCATCCCAAACAAGGAAGACTCAATACCTGAACAACCTTTCCAATGTACATAAGACAAAAGGAAGCACCTATCCACAGATAGCACTGGTATTTACGAGGTACAACAAGTAGACTTATTCTCCACTCTCATGCTCATCAATCACACACTTAGGTACATTCCTGTTAGGAAACAAATTGGCTTCGTTTTACACCAAGAGGGGGGGGTGAATTGGTGCTAGTTCAAAAACAAAATCTTTTCGCAATCTTGGTATGAAAATTCAAAGCTTTTGATCTTTCCTTGAAATGCAAGTAATGAAAATTTCAGTGCAGCGGAAAAACGTAGTTGACTACTAAACAAATAAAGTCGACTGAAATAAAGAGTGCAGGGATAAAGAAAATCAAACACTGGTTTTTATACTGGTTCGGCCAACAATGCCTACATCTAGTGTCCTTCCAATCTTGGAAGCAAATGCACTATAATGGTTGCGGTTTTTACAACAAGGAATTTATAGAAGCACCACGAAAAAATATAAATCTCCTCTCTAACCCAAAACCAAATATAGCTGCACACACAAAACCAGAATTGCAGCAAGAATCCCCTCTTCAACAATCTGAACCCACGTCGAACAATCCTCAACTTGTAACCAACACTCTTCACAAGATGCCAAGCCTATCACAGCACACTTCACAGGTTGCCAAGCGTATCACAACAGACTTCACAGGTTGCCAAGCCTTCACTCATATACAACAATCTTCACAGGATGCCAAGCCTTCAAGATTAAATACATCAACACCTTCTTTGTGTAGATGTTGATCAAACAGTGTGCGCAAAAGACTCCTCAATCTGAATCTCTCTCAAGAAAGATCACCACCGTCTTCTTGGAGAATTCTTGGAGCTTCCTAAACTGAGAACTTTCTCTGAAACAGGACAATGAAAATGTTAGATCATAAAAGTCTCAGAACAATTCGTGTTCTGTTCTATTTATAGTTTTTCTGTCATTCTCAGTCGAATTGCCTACTAATACAGTCGACTGTATTAAAACAATTATAACAGACAATCAACACAAAGACTCCTTAGTCAATCAAATCAATACACATTTAAGACAATTGACCCAGTCAGTCAATCTTAACTAACTTTTGAAAATATAGCCGTTGAAGCAAGTAGGCATAACAGAATTCCAAAAATAACAGCAAAACAATCGAATAGGTGTTCCACACTGTTGACTGACACATGAAAAGACATTTTGAAATTCTTTTCAACTCAAAATCTCATCAAGCACAGGTTCGCAAAATCTGTACAAAGATTTTAGCATAGTCGAATCCATTACCAGTGTATTCGACTAAACTAGACCTTTGTCACAACAAATATAAGTTCATAAAAGTGCTTGTGAGCTTTTCTTGAAAAATGTGCAAAAGTAATCAAAATCATTTTATCACACATTTCAATACAAGCATGTTCCATACATGTAACACATAATCAATCATAGGAACACACATTGCAAATCAACACAATATGTTCAACAAAAGCATTGTTCATTCTAATTTGTTATATCAGCTGAACATGTAAACTTGGAACATATATACTGTTATTAAGCAGTGTGTTGTCATCATCAAAAACCAATTTGACATAGAGTTTGTGTTGTCAACAATCTCAACAATCTCCCCCTTTTTTTATGATGCACAACCATGATTAATAACTCAACCATGTTTGTACAGTTCCACATATGACAGAGTAAAAACAAATAGCAAAATCAATAAAGACAGTTCAGTTACTCTGCACATACAACAAAAATATCATCAAGCAGATAAAGTATGATACAACAATTCTCCCCATATGGACTTGCTCTCATACACTCATGAAAACTCCCCCCCTTTGTGCATTAACAAAAAAGGAATGCTTGATATCTATGAAGTTTTGAAAACAGAGAAGCATCAAACAAATATGCAGTTTCAAAATGACAATTCATCACAAATACAAATATAAACTCCCCCTGAAAAATAAGTGTGGGATGAAACGATGTGTAAAGAACTGATACTCCCCCTGTCATTATGCATGAATTTCAAAAACAGTTTGTGTGCACAATGCATAATATCACAAGTTAATCACCAGTTTAAGCATAAATTTGTATCATTGGTACACATTTCAATCACATATATATGCAATCACACAAATATCAACAATCTCACAATATTATCTCAATTTAGATATAAAATCATGTAAAGAGCAGAGTTAATATCAGATTAGTCATGATTAAAGCAGTCAGTAAGGATAGAATAAAATTCAAAAATTGGAATTGTTAACCCAGTTTGGACGCAGTCGAATGCTTTAAATCATCAGTTGAATGCATTGCTTTTCCTAATGTTGAACTTCAATTGTATATGTCCAAGGCAATGTTTTTCCTGCAACACCTTTCAAAATCATTTTCCAGATCAAGTACAGTGGTTAACCAATAATAGTATTAAACAATAACAGAAGTCAATCTATAAAAATGTATGACAGTTATAGCACAATTGACTTCAAACATAGTCATAACGGTCTAAAAACCGTTATTTTCATACTTAAATTTGATAGTAAAACACACCCTTTATGGCTTAGAATGAGCTTTAAATCAAGTAAAACACTTAGTTGAGTCTCTTGAGAGCCAAAAGTTGGTTTTAGCGATATTATGCTTGTTTTGCAGGGTTTTTAGATGAATTAAAGATGGAAGTGAAGTAAGGTGGACTTAGACCCATGAAAGAAGGAGAAAAATGATGAAAAGAAGGGTCAAGCAAGTCGTTGAGCGCCAGAATGGTTCGTTGAGCGCTCAGAGCGATTAGAGGGAAACCGCTCAACGGCAAAACTGACCGCTGAACGGTCAAAGCGGCAAGAGGCAAACCGCTGAGCGGTGAATTTAGGCGCCTGGGCGGTTGTCTATTTTTTTAGCTAGATTCTGTAAATATTTCTATAATCTATCTGTTATCTTTTTGGGCTTATATATAGCCCCACTGCGAATTAGAAGGGGATTCTTTTGGTAGAGAGAAACGTCCAAAGCTATTCCACAACTTGGAGGAGGTTCCTTGGATGCTTAGGCTCCATTCAACCAAGTTTAGGGTTATTTCTTCTATTCTTTCATTATTTTCGTCTAGTTGCACCATGATTATGGTAAACTAAACCCTTTGTTGTTGGGGAACAATGTAATCTTTTGAAACTCTCATATATTCAAATTCTTATTTATTTCATATGCTTGTCATATACCTTTTTATCAATTGTTGGGTTCTCATTTGTGCTCAATGCTTTTATTGTTTAAGTCATTCAGTAAAAGATTTTTATCTTTATCGATATGGGGATGTATGGTAATCTGATGAACTGGTGAGAAATTCGTTGATTATTCAATATCGCCTAGGGATAGGGATAGGACGGTCAATTGCATTTGCTGCAGAACGCATTGCATTATTAGTTAGTAGGGGAGGCTAGGGATAACAAGCCGGTAATTAGTAATAGGCTCTTTTAACCAAGGAATTTGGCTAAGGGTAATTAAGAAAGTTTGCATGGAAATTAGATAAACAAGTTAATTAAATAAGAAGAGTAGATATATGAGAGTGGATAAGATGAAATTGTAAANCCCAACAACACCATTCATCCATAGTTCTCAAAACCAACTGAATCAATTGCATTGCATGTTTATTTTTGTTCTTTGCATACAACCACTAAATATATTCTTTTCTCAAGTCTTATGCGATTAGGTTACATGTAAGTTAAGGCCTAAGAGTCCCTTGGGAAAATGATACTCGGACTTACCCGTTTATATTACTTGATAACGATCTGGTACACTTGTCAGGGACTTAACAGACGTACGGTAATGTCATGAACTGGTGGGAAATTCCATGATTATGCCAATATCGCCTAGGGATAGGGGTAGGACGGTCAATTGTATTTGCTTTCGATCGCATTGCATTATTGGTTACTAGGGGAGGCTAGGGATAGCAGACCGGTAATTGATAATAGGCTCTTTTCACCAAGGGATTGAGTTAAGGGTAAATAAGAAAGTATGCATGGCAATTAGATAAATAAGTGAAGTAAATAAGAAGAGTAGATATATGAGAGTGGATAAGATGAAATTGTAAACCCCAACAACACCATTCATTCATAGTTTCTCAAAACCAATTGAATCAACTGTATTGCATGTTTATTTTTGTTCTTTGCATATAACCACCAAATTTATTCTCTTCTAAAGTCTTACGTGATTAAGTTACATGAAAGTTAAGGCCTAAGAGTCCTTTGGAAAAACGATACTTGGACTTACCCGTTTTTATTACTTGATAACGATTTGGTACACTTGCCAGGGAGTTAACACATTACATAGTCGAATCAATCAAACAGAGTATCAGATTTTGTTTAATAGTTTAATTAAGGTTTGATCATTTCCGACATCCTTATTTATGTAGGGTTGTCTCAATTTGGTCCCTGTATTTCTAAACCTCTCGATTTGGTCCTTAATTTTGTAAATTTAACTCAATTGAGGGCTTGCCGTTAAGTTGGCTGGACGGTGTTAAGAATTTGCATGAATGGACTTGCTGACAAGGAAAATTTTAATGACATGGTAGTTTTTAATGACGTGGCAGTATGATGGAATTTATTTTATTTTAAGTTTTAAATAAAAGTTAATTATGGATCCTGTTACCCCTCTCTCTCTCGTGCAATTGTTACCTCTCTCTCCTTTGGTGCCATGGATGAGTGTCATCAGCAGTTGCCTTCACTTCGAAAATCCCCGCTTCGATGGTTAATATGGAAACATCAAAGTTCCATGGCCCCTTCGTCTTTCATGGCTTGCCTTTGCGAGTTCCGAAGTTAGTGCTTTTGGAGGACCAGGAGTACTGGTTTTTGGAGAGTTGGGAGTGTTGGTTCTAGAATTTAGTGGGTGTTACTGGATTTAACACAATGGGGATTTTGGGAGACAAAACTTTAATTTAATTTTTTTATTTTATTTTATCCATGCAATAAATATAGTGTTATCAGTGACTTTTGATGTTTCCATATTGATCATCGAAGAGTGGATTTTCGAAGTGAAGACAACTGCTGGTGACACTCATCCATGGCACCAAAGGAGAAAGAGGTAACAGTTGCACTGAGAGAGAGGAGTAACAGGATCCATAATTAACTTTTATTTAAAACTTAAAATAAAATAAATTTCATCACACTGCCACGTCATTAAAAATTACCACATCATTAAAATTTTACTTGTCAGTAAGTCTATACATGCAAATTCTTAACGCCGTCCAGCCAACTTAACGACAAACCTTCAATTGATTCAAATTTACAAAATTAAGGACCAAATCGAGAGGTTTAGAAATACAGGGAGCAAATTGAGACAATCGTACATAAATAGGGATGCCGGAAATGATTAAACCTTTAATTAAATAGATTGATTCAAACTACTGATATTATTTCCTTGAATAAAAGATGTTACATTGATAGAGCAGGCAAGGAAATATAAACAAAACATTAAAAGCAACAAAAGATGGATTTATATGCCATTTTACATAATGAAATGACCTAGTCTAGTACATTAGTTCTTCTTTCTTTTCTTGTTAATGAAGGTTTTAAGAATCAGGTCACTTGCATTTTTCGCTGATCTTGTCTCTTCATTGTCATCATTACTTCTTTGAGACGAATTTCCAGAGGAGCTAGAAGATGCGGAATTTTTGCGTCCTTGGTTATTGTTTCTTTGCTCACTAATCCATCTTTTAATCTCAACCAGCTCTTGCAGAACAGTTCTTTCGAATTCATTCCTTCCTTTATATTGATTCACCTGAGAGGTTGATGGTGCACTGTTGTTGATAGATATTTCATCTTTGTATTTCCATCCTTCAGAAGTTTTCACCATGTGCATTAAGTGAAGGAAAATTTTGTCTACAAGGCTTGAGTTTTGATATTGCTTACTGGTTTCGCCAATGCATTCCACTCCACAATAAATCAATATCTTTGAAATGAAGACACAGTAAGGGAGCTTTCCTGATTCAGATTTAGTAACTTTCAGCATAATATCAGAGATGGCAGCAGGCCAGTCCACTTGAATATTTTCTTTCAGGGCTTTTAACAACATTAAATCCTAAGTGGTGGCTTGAGCATAGTTTCCTCCTCTAGACATGAGTACATAGGCTATAGTATAGACAACCATTCTTTCGTCTTTCTTCATGCCACCTGTCTTGTAATTTGCATTCATCTGATAATCATCAACATTTCTCAAACATTTTTGTTATTCATCCAACTTGTTAAACCCTTCTATTCCAAGATGGCACTTGTCACCGCCAATTCTTAGTCTTCCAACCGATTTCCAAACATCTTCAGTCAGTTTGATATCTATACCCTTGACACGAGAGCAGAGAACTCCTTCAACGATTTTCAAATTACAATAGAAAAGCTTTACCAAGTCAGGATACCATGGGCTTTCCATCTCAACAAATTGCTTTAGTCCTTGATGCTTAATCCATCTTTGAAACTGAAATCTGAAGAAGGTTGAAAAACATTTATTTTCATATGTTAATTTGGACCAAATTACACCCTTTACTACTCAGAATGAGCTTAGAATCAAGCAAAACTCAATAAATGAGTCTGGAGAGAGTCAAAAGTTGTTTTTAGCGATTTTATGCTTATTTTGCATTGTTTTGTAGCTAATTTGAGAAAAGTAAGAATGGAGTTGAAGATACAGGTCGTTTACTCAAGAAAAGAGCAGAAAAACGAAGTTTTGAAGAGTTGACGTACCGCCCAGCGACACACTTAAACCGTCGGGCGGTCCAGGATGAGGAGTAGTCAGGGCATTTGACGCTGAGGGAAACCGCCGGGCGGTGGCGGCAGGTTATAGGAAACCGCCGGGCGGCACACTTAAACCGCCGGGCGGTGGCTCGCTGGACTTGGGCCTGTTTTTGACGCGCTCCTCACCTACAAATACCCCTATTACAAATTCAGAGTCATTCTTTTGACAGGGGAGAACAACCAGACCTAATTTTGCTCTCTGGAGAGGATCTCTTGGATGCTTAGGCTCCTTTTCATCTTTTCTAGGGTTTGCTCTTCCATTCTTCTTCCATTTTTCATCTAGTTTCACCATGTCTATGGTGAACTAAACCCTATTGTTGTTGGGGAAAATAATGTAATATTTTGATGCTTTCTCTTATTGAAACTATTGAATATTTATATGGTCTCCATATGTTTTGATTGATCATTGTTGGGTTATCATCTGTGCTTAAGGTCTTTATCATTTAACTCATTCGGTATATTGATGTTTGTCGTTATTGATATGGGGACGTACAGTAATGACATGAACTGATGAGTAATCTCTTGATTTTGCAATACCACCTAGGGATAGGGGTAGGACGATCAATTGTGCTAACTTCTGTTTATAATGCGGTATTAATTACTAGGGNAGGCNAGGGATAGCAAGCCAGTAGTTAATATTAGGCCCTTTTCGCCGAGGGATCGGGTTAAGGGGAGGCTAAGAAAGTCGCATAACAATTGAATCAAGGTTAGTATGTAAGAGAGAGCGGAATAGATGAAATTATTAGTACCCAACAACATCCATTCATCCATTGTATTCGCTTGTCAATTGAATCAACCTTTATTTTGCATGTTAATATTTTTGCCCTCAAACCCAATTTATAAATTTTAATTTCTCAAGTCTTATTATTTTAGTTCACGCGAACGTGGAAGCCATACGAGTCTCTTGGGAAACGATACTTGGTCTTACCATTTATATTACTTGTACAATTTGATACACTTGCCAATTTGTCAACAAAATCCTTCATTTCTAAAGAACTTTAGCTTAAGAAACTTGTGCGTTACTAGGGTTCTCCTTTTCCAGCAATCAAGAAATTTTAATTGAGCATCATCATCGCTTATCCATCCGTTCAGATCATTTAATTCTCTGGAGCTTCTAGCGGCCACGGACTTAACCCTTTTTCTCGGTGTGGAGCTGGAAGACATTGGGGTTTAAAGACGAATGATGACCCTTTTAGAGAAAATAAGAATAGTAGAGTACAAGATCAACGAGGTTGAATGTAGTGATTTCTGATTGCCAAGGTTTTAATATGTCTCTATTGAATATCATATTGGAGGGAAGCCCCAAAATTTTCGCACCAAAATGAAATTTTAAATTTCAGACTAATCAAAGTTTTTACTACTTAGTCGAATAGATTAATCCACCAGCCAACTAAGATAAACATAAACATCCTTCAGCCAGACTCAATCAATCAATCAATTAAGCACTTAATGCAAACAATCATACAACAACATTCAATCAATATATGCATGATGTAGCAGGTAGATACATATTTACTAGTTGTAGAAGCTCAAGGTTTTTGAAATGTTCCATAGTTGATTTATCCTTGAGAGCAGTTCTGTATTCGCTGCATAACCTGCAAAACAGCTAAGTTTTGGTTGTTGATACCCATTTAACTTTGGGTCCTTGATTGTCAGTACTTGTCAAATGTTCCTTTGGTATCCATACACATAATCCTTGAGGAGCAACAACATGTCTATAATAACAATTTCTAACAGTGTGACCAACACATCTGCAGTAAAAACATGAATTCCTAGCAAGTTTTCTCAAAACATTAAATTTCCTAGCATTGGTTCTGTTATATTGATTTTTATATTCAATTCCTTGTCTATTATTAACTTTGCTAGAGGAATTCAATACAACATCTAAATTGTCTCTACCTTGTGTAAACTTAGCTAGCGTAATAGTCAAGTAATCTATCTTTTTCATGTGAGTAGGACAATTTTCACAAGCTTTTTCAACAGTAACAATTTTAATTTCAATATTCTTAGCAGATGACAAGGCTACATTCAGTTCTTTTTCTAATCTTTCATTTTCAGTAACAAGGTTATCAATCCTATATTCATAATCTCTTTTCTCAGAGTTCAGTCGATTAACCTTGTATTCCATTCGCATTGCTTCAGCATGCAATTCCCTGAATGTCTCGATCAGCTGCTGATACTTTTCTTCTATAGGCAGCTTCTCAAATTCATCATCACTGTCACACTTAGTCTTTGCAGTTCCAGCCACGTCACATATATTGGATTTTTCCTCTTGGTCAGCATCATCATCACTTGAGCTTTCAGAGTCTGAATTCTCCCAAGCAATATAGGCTCTTTTCTTTCTCATATTTCTGCCTTGAGGAAATCTTTTCTTTCCTTTCTGCTTTGGCTGTAATTCAGGACAGTCAGGCTTGATGTGACCTTCTTTACCACATTCATAACATTGGACAGTGTTTGTGTTGAAGCTCTTCTTCTTGCTTTGACCTGCATGGTTAGACAATTGACTATCATTTTGCATAAGTCGACTAAACTTTCTTACCATCAAGGTCATCAATTCTCTGTCGTCCATCTCTGCTTCTGTGAGATTATTGCTTGCAGCCTCCAGAGCAATGGACTTCTTTTCTTCAATCTCCTCTTCATCCTCCAGTCTACCAAGTTCTAACTCATGTTGACGTAGCTTGCCAAACAAGGTAGCCATATTCATAGTTGTAAGATCTTTGGATTCAGAGATTGCAGTGACTTTTAGTTGCCAGTTCCTGTTCAAAATTTTCAGAATCTTGATATTGATCTCTTATTGTCAAAGGCTTTGCCAAGAGCCATCAGGTGGTTTACAATATGAGTGAATCATTTCTGGACATCATAAATGCTCTCATCAGCTTTCATTCTGAATAATTCATACTCTTGTATCAATGAATTCTTCCTGACTCTCTTGACTTCGTCGGTGCCTTCATGTGTTAGCTCTAGAACATCCCACATTTCCTTTGCAGACTTGCATTGGGATATCCTGAAAAATTCATCAATTGTTAGTGCAGAAGCAATAATATTTCTAGCTTTAACATCATACTTAGCTTTTCTATTTTCATCAGCAGTCCACTCAGTAAAAGGTTTCAAAACAATTTTACTATCAACAATTTTTGTAGGCACAAATGGACCATTTAAAGTGGCATCCAAAATTCCTTTATCTTGCGATTCAAGAAAGATCTGCATGCGAATTTTCCAAAAAGGATAGTTTTCACCAGCAAACAGAGGTGGTCTGTTTGTTGAAGCACCTCACCAAAAGTTTGAAAATTTGAAGCCATCCCCATGTTTTTTAGTCGAATAGAATAAAAACAGAGTCCACTGAATTTTCAAATATTTTATGAAAACCAGCTCTGGTGCCAATTGTTAGGAAACAAGTTGCCTTTGTTTTACACCAAGAGGAGGGGGGGGGAGGTGAATTGGTGTTAGTTCAAAAACAAAATCTTTTCGCAATCTTGGTATGAAAATTCAAAGCTTTTGATCTTTCCTTGAAGTGCAAGTAATGAAAATTTCAGTGCAGCGGAAAAGCGTAGTTGACTGCTAAACAAATAAGGTTAACTGAAATAAAGAGTGCAAGGATAGAGAAAATCAAACACTGGTTTTTATACTGGTTCGGCCAACAATGCCTACATCCAGTGTCCTTGCAATCTTGGAAGCCAATGCACTATAATGGTTGCGGTTTTTACAACAAGGAATTTATAGAAGCACCACGCAAAAATATGAATCTCCTCTCTAACCCAAAACCAATGTAGCTGCACACCCAAAATCAATCAACTCAAAATCTCATCAAGCACAGGTTCACAAAATCTGTACAAAGATTTTAGCATAGTTGAATCCTTTACCAGTGTATTCGACTGAACTAGACCTTTGTCACAACAAATATAAGTTCATAAAAGTGCTTGTGAGCTTTTCTTCAGAAATGTGCAGAACTAATCAAAATCATTTTATCACACATTTCAATACAAGCATGTTCCATACACGTAGCACATAATCAATCATAGGAACACACATTGCAAATCAACACAACGTGTTCAACAAAAGCATGGTTCATTCTAATTTGTTATATTAGCTGAACATGTAAACTTGGAACATATATACTGTTATTAAGCAGTGTGTTGTCATCATCAAAAACCAATTTGACATAGAGTTTGTGTTGTCAATAATCTCAACAATTCCAACACTCACTCATGGTCTTTTCTCAACCATAAGTCAAACCTGACCCTAAACATAACCATTAACCTCAATCTTTGATTACATCACTTTCCTCAAGCTTGGTCCACTTCCATTCTTCATCAAATTGGTCATTTTTCACAAAAATGCAGTGTGATAATCGATAATCACTTAAGATAATTAATTATCTTAGTGAAATTTACCCAGAATGATCACGTAGGAAGGGATAATCAATTATCACCCTAGATAATCGATTATTCCCGCAACCATACTCAACATCGAAGTGCAAATAATCGATTATTGGCGAATCGAAACACATCTTGGACATAATTCAAGCATTTAAATATACATACATCAACCCTAGATCACGTGTAAACATACATAACACATCATACATGCATTCAAGCATCACATACCCATGTAAACATACTCAAACACTTATAATATATCACTTGAATCATCGAAATCCAATCATTAACATGTTATGCCTCCAATAAACCCAATTATACTGCATATGATTATTACCACACCCTTACAACATATATTTGCATCAAAACCCCAAGCATCATAACTTTGTTCTCCCTTAGCATCAAACCCCTCTGTGGGGATAACCCAATAAAACATAAATAATATATTCATAGGGAAAACCTATCACAATATTACAAAAAGCCTATTCCCATGCACACACAAACCCTTGCCCAACAATAGCAACAGTTAATCATAATCATATAAACATATATCAATAAGGATTTTCATGCAAGTAAATCAAGAATGCATAACATACAACAAAAATGGTAAGCTTTCCCATACTTTGACCAATACTAGGGCTTTATATAACTTCAAAAACACCACAAATCCTCCCTTGCACTAAGGTTTTCTATAATTCTTCCTCTTCTCTCCTAGAAAACGTCTTTTCTCCCCGTTATCTCTCTCAATTTTGTTTTTTATAATTAAGGTAGCAATATGCATACCCCTTTCACTCTTCACTCCTTTTTATCTTCTTCTATTCGATCTCTATTTTTTTGGTTTAAATAATATCTCTCACTTAATCTATAAAACCACTACTTCCTCTCCTGACTACTTTTTAAAATGTCAACAACCACTAAATCTTTTTGAATCCAAAATCTCTCTCTTATTATTTAGATTTTATTTTTATTATTTTAATTTCTACACCACCTTATATTAATATCTACACTAATGAATAAAGGCAAAAAGACCCTTTTACCCTTGGTCCTAAAATTCAATTAAAACAAAAGTTTTCCTTAACTTTTCTTTTTCCATAATTGAACCCACACCTACTCAATCCTAAACCACCCTTCTGTCAACAAGGCAAAACACATCACATTGGTAGTATCACACACAAATCATTAAAATGACAACATACAAATCATGTGTTCCACTTAATCAACAATGACATTAGTTAATAAACATAGAAATTATAATCATAGAAAGAAACACTTAAGCATTACACACCAATTACCAACAATAATTCACAAGTCTCATAACCACTTCCTTTCCTAACTACTACAATTTCCTCAAGTCTTACAATATTAACTTTTAAAATCATCTTATATCAATAATAAAAATCAAACATATTAATTTTCAACTAACTAACATATTGTGTTTAAGTCTTCAATCATTTTAGGTTCGATGTTATTGTAGATATGTAATTTTATGTTTTTTTTGAAAAATAATTGACATAAATTTACGTACTGATGGCATACCCCTTGCCATGACCTAGCACATTCATGAAGAGTTGGAGACATCTATGGAAGATGGACCTATAATCTTTCTCTTAGGCCATTTAAAGCCATCATGAAGATTTAGTAGAGTTAGAATAATTTTGGGCCTTGTATTTTGGGCCAAGTAGTCTAGATTTTAGTTGGGCTTTGTATTGTGGGCCTAGTAGTATAGGATTTCAATTGGGCCTTGTATTTTGGGCCAAGTAGAATAGGATTTTAACCAAACAAGTCAACAAAGGGCCAAGGCGCAAAGTTGACTATGCTTGGATGTCCAAAATGGGTGTGTTGACCAAGGAGTCATCATTTTTGCTAAGCTTGGAGGACAAGGGAGCAAGATTTCGTCCTAGATATCTGGAGGCTTCTCGTTGGAGAGTTTTCCTCCTAGTTAGTGGCCATGTGTCACTCTAGGAATGGAGAGTTTTTCCATAGGTATTGGCCACATGTCACTCTCTCATTGGAGAGGATTTTGGCCACTTGTCTCTCTCTTATTGGAGAGGATTTCTCCTTGCTCTCCAAGACAACCAAGGTGGCTCTTTTAGGTTAAAGTTTAAGCCCATTGAGACACCTTAGCCTATAAATAGAGTTGTTCTCCATCCTGTAATCATATTTGAGTAATGTTATGCTGCCCATTTTTGGCCATACTACTCATCTTAGAACAAGACTAGAGCAACCCATAAGGCCCCTCTAGTCACCTTCCTCCAAGAGTTGGCCCAACCTCTCTTAGAGAACCATCAAACACACCTTCCATCACCATTCAAACTCATCAAAACCATGAGCTATCAACACCTTTCACCACCACCAAATTCCGATATCTTCATCCATTATCTTGTGGCTTGATTTGCTTCTAGATTTGGCTTGTCCTAGCTAGAGCATTTTTTCCATCATTTGGTATCAAGAGCCTTGGTTCTTCAAAGAGCTAAGTTTCTTGGTTTTGATCCTTGGCACTAGAATTTCCTTGCACTTCAAAGAGCTTAAAATCAAGTAAAACACTTAGTTGTGTCTTGTGAGAGTCAAAAGTTGGTTTTAGAGATATTATGCTTGTTTTTACATTGTTTTCAGGGTTTTAAGTGAATTGAAGATTGAAGTGAAGTAAGGTGGACTTAGACCCATGAAAGAAGGAGAAAAGTGATGAAAAGAAGGGTCAAGTGAGTCGTTGAGCGCTAGAATGGACCGCTGAGCGCTCAGAGTGATTAGAGGGAAACCGCTCAACGACAAAACTAACCGCTGAGCGGTGAACTTAAGTGCCTGGGCGGTTGTCTATTTTTATTAGCTAGATTCTGTAATCTTTCTGTTATCGTTTTGGGCCTATATATAGTCCTAGTGCGAATAAAAACATATTCTTTTAGCAGAGAGAAACGTCCAAAGCTATTCCACACATCTTGGAGGAGGTTCCTTGGATGCTTAGGCTCCAATCTACCAAGTTTAGGGTTATTTCTTCCATTCTTTCATCATATTTCATCTAGTTTCACCATGATTATGGTGAACTAAAACCTTTGTTGTTGGGGAACAATGTAATCTTTTGAAACTCTCATTTATCCAAATTCTTATTTATTTCATATGCTTGTCATATACTGGTGGGAAATTCCTTGATTATGCTAATACCGCCTAGGGATAGGGGTAGGATGATCAATTGTATTTTGCTTCCATTCGCTATGCATTATTAGTTACTAGGGGAGGCTAGGGATAGCAAGCCGGTAATTAATGAAAGGAAAACGGTTTCCTAATCTCGTCAAGGTCTTTTATCATCATCTGAGAGTTGTTGATGGAATCATTACATCAAGAGTCAAAGGTGTTGACATTATCATCAACAAAGACATTTGGAGACAAACAACTGGTCTCAGTTCAAATGGTTTCCTCTCGCATAAACCTAATTCTCAGGTAAATCACTGGCTAAACAAAAAGGATATGTTTAGAATTTGGCTCAGGGTCCCTGTTAGTGAAACAAGAGAAAGTATGTTACTCCACAAAGATCTTAAGATTGAGGAAATGTTGCTGGCTTATATTTTAGCTCAAGTGATTCTACCAGGAAGACTGTTAGCGGACGAAATGACTACTGAAGATGTATATCTCTTACATGCCATAAAGAACAACATTCCTACAAACTGGATTGAAGTACTCAAGGACCACATGAAAAAGGCTACTATATTTTTTGCTCAAATTCTGCCATATGGTGTAGCAACATACTGATACTGCATGAAGTAAATGTCGCTAGAGAAAGGATATACTCAAGCAAAAAAGAAAATGCCATAAATTTTAATACTCTTGGGTCACTGAACTAGTCTGGGGTGAAAAAGGTTGGCACTATGATGAAGATAATTATCAGACAAATCTGTTTGAAGGAGTTCCTTCACTTGGAATCTCCAAACTTGACTTTATGTTAAACAATCCATATGAGAAGTACTTTTATGATCTATTTCAACTACTTGGTGATAGGCTTGATCAATCGGAGGCAAAGATAAACTTCATTTCACAAATACTGAAGGATATGAACCAAAAAGAAAATACATCCGTGAGAACAGTCGACGAAGGAGAGGAATGATTAATGTACATCACTGTTCTACCATTAAAATGTTTTTATGTGAATGACTTATAATGCCATCTTCTGTTGTCTTTCTTTTGGTTTCCTTGTCTGATCCTATCATTGTAATATCATTTTCAAGGAAATGAAAATTAGTATTTTGAATCAATTTAGCTGCTTTAAAATTGATTAATATTTGTTTGCACTGCTTGATTGATTCGACTGTGTCTTGAGTGAAGTGAACTATGCTTATTCTGTCATATATTTTTACATCATGACTTCTGTTATTCCAATTATAATTCTTGCTTAACCAATATGCTTGATCTAGAAAAGGTTGTTGAAAGGTTTTGCAGGAAATAACGTTGCTTTGGAAGCTACAGTTGGAATTCAACATCTAAAAAGCAATGCATTCGACTGATGATTTAATGCATTCAACTGCGTATTACAGGATTATAAATTCCACATCTGGAATTTGGTTCTATCTTTATTGTTTGCTTAAATCTTATACATCTACAATTAGCTCTGCTATTATTTCTTGCAAATATCTTAATTGAGATAATATTGTGAGATTGTTGAAGTGTGTATCATTGCATGTCTAAATTGTTTGCAAACTTGCCTTTGATACAACTATGTGCTTAAATTGTTGTTTAATTTGTGATATGCTACATTGTGCATCTGATTTGAATTCATTACTTATGCATAATGACAGGGAGGGTATCACTTTTCTACACATTTTACATCACATGCCTGCATTTCAGAGGGAGTGAACACTGTTATGTGATTAAATTGTGGTTGTGAGAGCATCACTATGTTTTATAAATTACGTATNTTTCTGATGCATCTCTGTTTTCAAAACTGCATATATATCTAGAGCATTCCTTTTTTGTTAATGCACAAAGGGGGAGAGAAATATGAATTATGAAAGTGTTAGTAAAATCATAAAAGCTTTGTGAAAGGGGGAGAATAGTTATTTTGTCTCATACTTCATCTGCTTGATATTATGTTGTTCTACATAGTAATCTTTTGTTGTATGCTATTACTTTGTTTTGTATTACATTGTGCAAACATGGTTAAGTTATTAATCATGGTTGTGCATCATCAAAAAAGGGAGAGATTGTTGAGATTGTTGACAACACAAACTCTATATCAATCTAGTTTTTGATGATGACAACACTATGCTAAATAACAGTACATATGTTGTTGCATTACATGTTCTTATGTTGTACTGTTTGATAAATCTGCTGAACATGTTTGATGTACTACGGTGTATGTTCCTATGCGAATTGTTTGATATATTTGTGGAACATGCTTATATGCTTATGTGCAATGTGAAATACTTTATCAAATATGTTACTACACATTTTGCAAAGTGAAAAATTATAAACACTTTTATGAACTTATAACTGTGTGACAAAGTTATAGTACAGTCGACTACATTAGTATTGGATTCGACTATGCTAAAACCTTTGTAGAAATTTTGAG
Organism: Vigna radiata var. radiata; assembly: GCF_000741045.1. Lineage (NCBI taxonomy): Eukaryota > Viridiplantae > Streptophyta > Magnoliopsida > Fabales > Fabaceae > Vigna > Vigna radiata. The sequence goes on along the minus strand of NC_028357.1, from coordinate 10,483,983 downwards.
AATCAGTGCTCCGTGACGTTTTGAATTGAAAATAATTTCAAAGTGTTTTTTCATGAGACAGTTGATCTTGTCCAGTGTACATTCGACTGTGTTTTTAATCTAGTTTGGAATTCTATGATGCTACTGCACTTTAACGGCTATATTTTTAAAAGTTAGTTAAGCATTGATGACTTGGTCAACTGTATTAAATGTGTGTTGTTTGTTGTTCACTGAGAGCTAGTATGTTGACTGTCTGTTATAACTGTAATAATACAGTCGACTGAATTAGTAGTGTATTCGATTGAGAAACAATCTGAATAACAAAAAACTATAAATTGACTGAACGCGAATTGTTCAGAGACTTTTGATGCTCAAACATTTTCATTACTTGTTTCAGATTGAATTCTCTGTTTTAACAGCTCCAAGAATTCTCCAAGAAGGCGGTGATGATCTCTCTTGAGAGAGATTCAGAGGGAGATAGCTTGCGCGCTCATTGCTTGATCAGAAACTTCACAAGAAGGTGCTTCTTGATTGATCGTTAAAGGCTTGGCATCCTATGAAGACTACTGCACTTTGTGAAGGCTTGACATCCTGTGAAATGTGCTGGAATTGGACCTGTTGTGATACAGGGGTTACACGTTGAGGATTGTTTGACGTGGGTTCAGATTGCAGAAGAGGGGATTCTTGCTGCAAGTCTATTTTTGTTGTTGCAGCTATATTTTTTTTTGGGTTAGAGAGGAGATTTATATTTTTGACGTGAGGTCTTCTATAAATTCCTTGTTGTAAAAACCGCAACCATTATAATGCATTTGCTTTCTGAGTTGGAAGGACATTGGATGTAGGCGTTGTTGGCCAAACCAGTATAAAAACAAGTGTTTGATTTTCTCTATTCGTGCACTTTTTAATTCCAATCGACTTTATCTGTTAAGCAGTCAACTATGTTTTTCTACTACCTATAAATTTTCATTACTTGCATTTCAAGAAAGATAAAAAAGCTTTATACTTTTGATAAAAGATTGCGAAAAGATTTTGTTTTTGAAACATCACCAATTCACCCCACCTTCTGGTGTTAAAACGAAGTCTACCTGTTTCTCAACAGCCGGGAGTTCTCCCGGCCGTGAATTGAGAGTCATGTTAGGCATAGGCGTCAGATTTGGACGCCCAGGCAATGAAGCAGCGCCGCCCAGGCATCGAGGGCCACTGCTCGGGTGGTGGACGTTGATTCTGTTCGCTCAGGCTACGCTTCTGGTCGCCAGGGCTACGCTTCTGGTCGTCTTTTTGACCCCTTTTGAGCTCCCTCTTCTTGGACTTTCATCTCTTCTTCTAGTATTTCTTTAATCTCTGTCAAAACAGGGATAATTAGTCATAAAATCATTGAAATCAACCTCAACTGTCTTATTCACACAATTTTTTCAAAAAGCATGAGTCGAAGCAAGTTTCTAAATGAAAAAGGGTGCTTTAGTATCAAAATCACATCACAAATAACAGTGTTTTAAACCAAAATTTTTATGGGTGTCGCACCCCATGAAAAATTTAATGAGCATAAAAGAATGCAGTATAGATTAGGAAGTGACTCCTAGGTCGTCTCTGAAGGACCAACTGTGATTCAGGAATTAGGTCTAATACGTAGTGGGGGTGGGGGGGGGGTTTGTGAAAAGTTTGTGAATGCAGATAAACTAAATTAAAACACGAATGCAAAAACAAGTGTAAAAAGAAATGTAAAAACAGGATGTGAAAACGGTTGGTCATTAACTTAATCACAATGCTTCCAATCACAGATGAACAAAATAAAGCGACGACTCAAACCTCTAATCCAACACAGTTAACCAATTAATCGAAGGATAATCATTTTTTCATAAAAGCGAATTAAGCGAACGCAATGTTAACATCAAATCCAATTTACACCATGCAGTTTCATCAACTAAGCGAAGACTCAACACCAACTGGGCAACTAAGCGTATACCCAATTGCAAGTGCAAATACATATTTCACATTAACCAAGTCAGAGTGGCAAACACAATTACAGTCCAGAAATCTCAAGGAAACATTATAATTTTATTAACGACCAACCCGACTAACCTAAACTACATGATAGTTAAATTATCACTACCAAACATACTAGATAACATTAAGACAAAATAAAATAAAATACTAGACACCAACACTATTATAAACCACTAACCAACAAAGTTAAATTAAGTTAAATGTAAAACTAAATTAGAGAAACTAAAATGCAACTAATCCTACTATGCAAATTGATTTAAAACAAAAGAAATAAACAAACACAACTTTTTTCCTAGTAACTCACGTGACCCAAGACATCCACCAAATAAAATTAAAAATGCAAATGGCCTAGGAACACCTCTTGGCCATGAGGTTCCTTGCCCCACATCCAAATTTAACTTTCTTTTTTCATTAAACAATTCCTTATGTTGTCTTTTTGTCCCATGTGCCTCATTCTCCAATAAAATAAGCATGTGCCTTCCACATCATCATGGAAACCGTGCCTTCTCTCTTTCATGGAGCAAAAGTTTGGAATCCAACACACCAAGGCACAAAATGTTGAACCATCATCACTCTTTGTGTAACATGTGCTCCAAAAACCAAAGTGGAATTGAAAGATACCTTGAGTGCTTTACCCAATGTGCCATGTAAGCAAAGTCAAATGAAAATAAACCCATAAACCTCCATTCTCTCGTGCTATTCTCGGCAGATTCAAGCTAAAGACAAAGCTCAAAATTGAAACATTCTTTGAATGGAAATAAGCATCTCATGTGTTTGCCCAAAAGTGGTAAAAAAAGTAAATGCACCTTCTCTCTTCCTTCCATTGCTCCTTTTCGGTTTCTCCACCAACACAAACATTCAAATTGTTTCTTCTACCTCTCATTACCGAGAATACTCAAAGAAAACCTAGGTTCGAATTGCAAAATAACACAAGAACAATAAACCCAAAGGCTAACTTCTTCACACCAACTCAACACTCACTTTTCTTCAAACTTTTGACCAAAACAAAACCAAACCCCTAGCTTCCCTTGCAGTGCCGTCCAACCTTGAAAACACAACACAAAGTTCAGCTCAAAATATTGCTTCCAACCATCAAAGAAAAGCACAAGAAGAAAATAGTTCAAACCTCAAACACCCATACACCAACTCAAGCTTCCTTCACTCCAACCAAGGAAACTAAAAGAAAACACGAAAATATGGTAGCAAAGGAGAAGAAAAACGCAAAAGCTCTTCATTCACACCAAAGACCCACCATGAAAATGCAAGAAGAAACCTCAAGACTCAAGCTCAAGCTCTCAACTTCAAGAAGAAATGAAAGGAAAAGGAGTATGGTTCTCACTTCCACCAAGCAAAGATAAACAAGATTCAAGCAAGAGAAGAAGAAAAATGGATCCTTGTTCATTCAATGGTCCAAAACCGTGGCACCCATCATGGTCTCCAAGAGAGAGTTCATACATGCAAAGCAAAAATGTAAAGTGGAGAGTCCAAGAGTGTGTCTCGGCCTTGCCATTCTAAAATGCTGAGAATCCTTCAAAATGGGTGGGGTCCACCTCTAAGAAACCCTAGGGTTTTGGTTCCAAGTGTCCCTCAAAGTTTGGGCCCATCATAAAATTTGCCAACATTGGCCCAATGCACAAAAGCTTAATTAAAGTTCCTAAACAACTAAATTACAATTTAATTAAAATTGAAATAACTAAATGTTGAGTCTTTAATGACCACCCCACCTCCAATTGTTCCAAAAGATATCTCCAAAATTTCCATGCAACCAAAAATGCAATTAATCAGCTCAGAAAATTGAAATTAGCGAAAATACGAATTTCCGACCAAATTAAGCAGAATTAGAAAAAACGGAAAAATAACGGACAGTTAAACAAAATTCCCTGATTTATTTAAGTGCAATAAACTAAATACAGTCAATATAATGTGACTCAGCTCTTCAGAACAATGACTACAATGACTCAACCTTTTTTCAAAAACTTTTTCTTTCAAGATAAGGAATTACTTTTGTCAATTCAACATGATGATCTCAGTCAAGATGTGCAAAAGTCAATCAAAGTCAATGTGATGCTCAAATACTTCCAACAGGTGCTATCCTTAAGAATGATCAATCAACCAAGCAAAGATGCAATAAGGAATTCAGAGAACTATTCCTCACCAGGGAAAGTGTTTCACTCAAGCATTCAAAAGCATATCACTCAAGCATTCAAAAGTGTCTCACTCAAGTCACAAGTGTATAGTGTGGTGTTTCACTCTGCTATCACAATGTCACATAAACACTACAAGAAATATTACCATTATCTACGGAATATTATATACGGATATATATCCGTATATAAAGAAACCATTATATACGGAAGTTATGTACGGATTACTGAAAATATATTATATACGGATATTATATACGGATTTTTATATACGGATTTTCCGTATATAATTTCCATATATACAGTTGGCACGAGGTGGCGGGAAAATTACCCAAGGATGTAATCCGTATATAAGTTGCAGTATCCGTATGTTGATAAAATGAAAGTTTAGATGCGGATTTTATATACGGATAAGGGAAAGGAGTTTTTTAATAAAATGTATTTGTGATTAGGGAAATAAGTTTTTTATTAATATTAGTGAGAATCCCATATTCACAAGCACTGAAGCTCGACCTCTCTCTTTCTCAGGTTTCTTGTGTTTCTCAAACCCTAGAGGTTTCGTTTTTCTTTCGAACACCATATTCACTGGCATTTTATCGCGCTTCGGTGTGATTATTTCTCTTTGGAGTCCTCTTCGGTCTGATTGTTGTTCTTTACAACCCTCTTCGTGGTTTTGTTCTTCGTCGTCTCTGTCTCTTGAACTATCGTTGTTCGGTGCGGTGCCATAGCTGGGCGCTGAAGGAGTAGCTTCATCATTTGAGGTGAAAATGGCGAACCCTAATGCTATTAATTTTTTAGTGGTTGAAAATGGCGAAGCCTAATCTTATTTTTTTGTGTTTTATTTGACACATTTGTGGTTCCGGTTGCAAGCCGTGGTTAGAGTGTTCGGAAGCATCGATTGAGGGTATTGTGAGACAGATGAAGAAGATTCTTAGTGGTTTAAGTCAACGTTGTTGTATTGTCAGAGAGTGAGCGATCGAGGTGATATAAATTCGTTCTTTTTTAAAATATACGTTTCTCAATATTGGTTTTCTGGGTAATAACTTGTTTATGGTATGCGATTTTGAAAGCTTCACTCACTTGGAAATAAATCATTGGCATTTGATAACTTAGTCTATTAATCAATGAAAAGAAAGGTATAAACAACACAAATGGTTGGTGGTAACAACCTCAGAAATTGAGGTCACACAGAATTTGGAATTGGTCGGGTAGTTCTTTAGCACTCAATTGTACTTTGTGTGGCTCTTGGGACCTCTCTTGGTCAAAAGTCAAGGGAAATTTGTTTCTAGTCTCAAGTGTGATGAAAACAACCCCAATACAGTTTTTGAAAATGTTTTCAACAAAATATATTTAGAAACTGATGAATTGGCTTTAGCTGTGTTGTAGCCCCTTTTGGGAACATGGGATCCGTTTTGGTGAGCTAATTCAGTCCTTGTATATGTATTAATAATAACACCATACATATCATATAACATGTGGCATGATTTTCTTAATTAGGATTCCATTTTATCCTTTAAATCCTTACTGTCCTAGCTTGTAGATCATGCCCCATAGCTAGTTAGGATTTTGTGTGAATCCTAACTAATTGGAATCCTGACTAATTAATTATTTTGTATAAAAATGTTTGTATGTTCAACAAAGGTATAACACTATTTTTTATATACTAATCGTAATCCTAACTAATTAAGAAAATAAATCATGATTTCATAAGGAAATATAATAACTAATCGTATGTTATTAATAAGGAAATATAGAGGTTAATATCAAAGATTATTATTGAATATTTCCATGTATTATAAATTATTATCTTGTGTGGCTTTTATCAGGTCTAGTAATTTGTTACAAAATAATCCTATCATAGTGAAGTTGATTCCTGCAATTGGTGTTATCATTTTTGCAATATAAGGGTGTTGGTCCATTATTGTTCCAGACAAGGAAAATACTCTTCCAGGTTATATTGCTGTTATTATTCTTTTTTCCTGTATTAACTATTTTATCTTATTCAATGCAATTGATACCTAACTCTGATATTGTAGACAGTGATAATAGTTGGAAGAAAAGTACCACTCATTATATAGTATCTTCTTACCTTCGGCCATTAATGTTATGGACTGAAGCAATACGTATTTCCAGGTCTCTGTTATGATAATAACTTTATCATATTCTGAATTTGTTATATCTTTCTTTGATGCTCTATTTTTCGTGTGTTGACTTATTCACTAACTGTAGAGCATTGGAGCCATTAATTCTACCTTCGAAACCTGGTCAAGTTGTTACGGACCGACTTTTGAATTTTGTGAGATCATTGTCAACGGTTCTGGCCATTGCCTATTGTTTGTCAAGGTGTGCCTATTTCCTTTCCTTCATTTGAATACTTTAGCTGGATTTATAGTGCTTACTATTGTTTTCATCCATAAATTGTTATCGAGGTTACATTTTACACTTTGAAACTATCATAAATGTGGTTAGATTCTCAATATAAGAATAAATGTTTTTGGCATTCTATAGAAGCACTGTAGCACATTAGTCTAATAGTTAGGTGAAAGAGGGATATGAAAGTATGAAGTGTTTGTAAATGTTTATATGCATTTGGCAGAGTGAATGACAATTGACTAAGATTGTTCTCAAAAGAATTGATAGATATTTAAAAGATTTTATCCTAAAAATAAGAGTAGTAAATCTGCCTAAAATCAGTTCCAAATTTGGAAATAAATATCCAANCTCAATTTCACCATTCTNGTTNGACCTGGTACTAGTAAGANATGTTTTATGCTGTGATGTGGNNTATTTGGGGCTTTATGATCATAAATANTTCTATTTACNTNTTTGGTGTAAGAAGCATGGGAGTTTGTATAACAATACAAACATTTTTACAAAATAGTTAATATCAATTAGTATTTCATTATCATTTTTGTAGAGATCACCAAGTATCTTGATAGTTAATCATACTGGAGGAACCAATCAAAATACCATGTAATAGGAGATGTTCCACCTTAAGATTGAATGCTCTGTTGACAGTATTAAAAAAAAGTAAAATACTTAAAATGTGAATTTGATATACATGTACAAGTAGTCACCAAATATTACAAGACCAAACATAACANAAAGGTTATTTTTAGGTTTACCCCTATGTTAGTGATGGTGTCCTTANTTGTCACTTTATTAAATAGTTGTCCTTAGTTAATCATGCTAAGCTTCATTGTTCTCGCTTAGTTCAATGCATTTATACTTCCTTATGTTTGTTTCANTGTTGCANAACATGATATTTAAATATAAATAAAACAAGGATGTCCTAAGTTAGTTATTCAACTATTGTTAGTTCATACCGTTTGGTAGTTGTCCATAAAGGTAGGTTGTTGTATTCTTTGTANCTGATTCTAGATCAAATTCTAATTCGAGAAGTTCATTGCACATGTTCTTTGAGCACACATGTCTCCTCTTTCTCTTAAACCTTCCCATTCTGTTTTGTCCACTCTTCCACTCCTCTTTATCTTTCTTTCTATTTCTTGCTACCCCTCTTTGTTTCTTTCATCTATCTCACCCAAATTCCATATCAGAATGGTAATAAAGAAAAGCTAAGTTTGACTTGTACCTCTAATACCAAATCACATGAAAAAGAAAAATCAACTACTTTAACGACTTTTGCTTTTAATTTTGAAAGAAATTAGAATGATAACTATTTCTAGTAATTAAAAATTTGATCTTAGGTGCTTTATGCATGTATGATAGTCAAGTCATCTGAAAAATAAGCAGTAGTATATGCATCCTCGATCCCTTGTTCAGGCTTTCTTAAAACAGCCATACTTTGTTCACTAATGGGACCATCATTCCGAGGGATGGGGCTTTTCTCCTACTCCTTCTGTACAAGAATTCCAGCCTAACTAGAAGTAAAAGCAATCTTAGAAGGGCTATCTGAAGGACTTGAGCCCACAGAATTATAGTTGTAAGTGTCATGTCCAGCACTAACGCTGCCTGAATCTATATCTGAATAATTATCACAATATGTACGTGATTGACTGAGAAAGTCCTTCCTAGAATCCTCCATCCCCTCTTCGTTACTCCTACATTTACACACAACACATATCAAGCACAGGGGAATATTAGGGAAGGGCTACTTAAATTAATTATAAGTNAGTTGGAGTTTCACACAATTGTAAAAGATCATTTGTTCCTAAACTCAAGGATAAGAAAGCATATATGTTAGAACATATATTATATTCTTCAATTAAAATGTCATTGAAAATTTACCCTCCCAATTGGAAGAGTCATAGATAGATCATGGAACATTGTCATGCTCATATATGTGAGAACATATATCTATATTCAACAATTAAAATGCCAATGAAATTTACCATTTTAATTGCAATAGTTATGGATCATGGAACATCATTATGTTCAGATATCAGATAAGTAATAACTTATTAATGCACTTCCAATACAACTCATATAGAAGTTTTCCAATACAAGTATTCAACATTTAAAACCTGGGATTAGAAAGTTGTATATTTCCATTGAAGCATACCTATGTATAATGGACTCAAACTAGTAGGTTTGTTTAGTATAATTTTAAAATCAACTTCTTAATTGTCAGATTTTATAATTCTAGCATTTCTAGATACTTCAACTGTCAAGATTAATGAAAGAAATCCCCCGTAGTCCTATAGAAGTCCAGGTATTCCTCTTTCTTATTTATAAATTATTTTCGCTATTAAACTATAGTAAAATAGCTGTTTTGAAGTACATACCCTTTTTGTTTTCATGGTCTGCTCTAAAACCATGACAGAATGGTAAACAACAACTCAAATGACCTTTTGCTTGAAAAGCTTACGGATACACTGAATAAGGAATACATGCTCCAACAAATTGTCAGATTTCATCTTGAAATCGATTGACATTAAACAAAGTTTCCTTTCATATATATAAGTTGTACTTCAAGAATTGAGGTAGGTGATGTAGGACTTCCCACCCCACCCCTCCAAAGATGGTAGGTGAGCCTACCAAATAGACATTATATTAAGATGAACTATGATAGACTTTGATACCATTTCGATCTTAAAATTGACATTAAGAGAATTTGTCCAAAAGATATATAAGCCACACTCCAAGATTTAAGGTAGGTGATATAGGATTTCCCAACCCAAATTTAACATATAATAACAACTCAAATAGCCAAGTGAAGGTCTTATAGTGGTTTAGCAAAATAATGGATTATCTCAAGTTTAGAAGAAACTAATTCCTCTCTAGGATGATTTCAACTCCACCAAAACAGTGAGAATAGGTGGGTTTTTAGGACTTAAGACTGGATGGGCAATAGGGTCCAGGACCAAAACAATGAGCATAGGTGGGTTTTTGGGACTGATAACCATTGTTGCCACATCAATATCCATTGTCCCTACCACCATCCCTATAGTTAAAATATGTTATAACTTCAACACTCTAACTTTAAGACCTTGAAATGTTAAGTCATCACTTTTTCTTCTTCATTCCAAACTGTAAAACCTAGATTCTACCTNTTGTTACACATTTTTCAATTACTTAATTGATATAAAACAATTGGTTAAAGGGTAATGTGAATAAACAACTTAAAATAAAAAACCTAGCAGAAAAGTATATAATTTCTATATTTATTAATAGAAATATAGAATTGATTTTCAATGTGGTTTTATATAATTTGTAATAACATAGTTGTATTTTGTATAATTTCTTACAGAGTGTCCTTATTTTAGCTACCAAAAGTATGTTCAGCTTATCCAAAAATGCAAATTTCATGTTGATTAAGAGATCCGCATTAGTAACCATCATACAAAAACATGAAAAATAGAACATTCCTTAAAATTACCTATTAAAATAATGATGGAAATCCTTAAAAAGAGAGGAAATCATTCGAAGCATGTAATTAAAGTGGTATAGTGTAGATGCATTTGTTTGTGCCCCTTTTAAATTTTGACTAAAGCATTATTCAAATTGTTATTGCCAAGAACTAATCTAGGAAGTGGTTCTACAAATTGACACGTTGATCGTTTTTCATGATCTCCTCACTTGCTAAACAACTATGTTGAAGAATGACCATACACATTTAAATCATTGTTTTAATTATATTGAAGAAACACATAGTTAATAAAGATTTCTAATTTCATGCATCTAATATATGGCTCTTAAATAAAGAATCATGTAGTTGACTTGGTATACTTTATCACATTTTATGTTACCATTACCAGCTTGACAATCTTATCCATTAGTACATGACTGTCTAAGCCAAACAAGGAAATAAAAAATTTAGAAAGCAGTATGTTGTAATTTACCTGTAACATTCAGTCCCTGTCCTAAAGATAAGAGAAAGAAATAAGGATGCATGATACCACTCTCTACTCTCCAGTCAATCTTAAAACAACCATGTCCATCTTGCTATCAATGCTAAAACAGATGTTCCAAAATTACAAATAAGAAACTTTACCCTCAGGCATGTATTTAAGTATAAGATTGCGTGGAAACACATAACATACAAGCTTTCAAGGAAACTGAGACAATGACAACATTACCTTGACAAATATTTTGCAACCTATATACACATTCATATAGTCTTTACAATTTTGTAATCTGCACATCAACAGGACTAAAATACTACCTTTCTTTACAATTTTGTAATCTGCTTTTGTGTACATTTTAAATGGAGCGTGGAATTAGAGAAAGCACTTATCTGTTCCTAACTCATTCTACATCTAAACAACTATGTTGGAAAGTGACTATTTTTCTGCTAAAGAAGTAAGAGCCCGTTCTTGAATAAGAGAGTGATGGTTATAACCTAAGTAGAACTTGATAAATGTTTGATCTGTTTAGTTATTGAATTGCATCTGTTACTTAGTGGAATGTTGTTAATATGTTTCCCATTGATAGATAATGATTTTCAATTGGCTGGCCCTCCATTACTTAATTAATATGTGATGTTCTTTCTTTACGAAGCCGTTTCATTGGGCATGTGTCCTAATGTAGAGACGTGAATTAACCATTGGCTAATTGTTTCGTAATCGATTTTTGTACAGAACATGGATCGTGCACCACCAAATCGTTCATGGATGTACGATAGGTGTCATAGAGGAAGATGTGCTTTAAAAGAGTCTTTTGTATTGGGTGTTGAAGAGTTTATAAGTAAAGCTTGTGAACAAGAACATTATCGTAGAGATGGGGGTCTTCGATATCCATGTTTAAAGTGCGATTGTATAAAGATTCTGAACGAAAGAGTTGTCAAGGTCCACCTTTACAAGGTGGGTTTCAAGCCTAATTATTTCATTTGGGAGGATCATGGGGAAAGAATTNCAGAAGATGATGTACAAAATCATGAAAGTGTGATGGGTGTAGAGACGGAAGGTGGTCCAATTAACCAATTTATGGCAATGGAAGACATGATGCATGATGCTCTTAGGCAAAATGAGTCGTGCCAAGCATCTACTTCAGATAACATTGAAGAGGCTCCGAATGAAGAAACACAAAGGTTTTATAATCTTTTGTTGGATGCAAACAAGTCGTTGTATGAAAGAGCATCAGACTCGAAATTATCAAGTGTGTTAGGTTATTAACTTGCAAGTCAAATTGGAATATTCCTAACCAATGCTTAGATTCTATTGCAAAAATGATTCTGGATGGAACACCCATCAAATTAGGTTTGCTAAAACATACTACGATGCAAAAAAGTNTGTATCAAAGTTGGGATTACAATCGCAGAGGATTGATTGTTGCGTGGATGGTTGCATGCTTTTCTCAATGATAATGAATATGGTAAGAATGATGGCGCGTTGCTTGAATGCAAATTTTGTGGAAAGCCAAGATATAAACCACGTAACACGAAAGCAACTACTACAAAAGAAGTTCCTGTGAAATCAATGTTCTATTTGCCATAATTCCTAGACTACAAAGAATGTATGCCTTAACACAAACTGCAGGACATATGACATGGCACTATCAGAACAGGTCGACAAATGGTGATTTGCGTCATTCATGTGATGGAGAGGCTTGGAAGCACTTTGATAGAGTGTATCCTGACTTTGGTATGGAGCCACGCAATGTACGACTCGGTTTATGCTCTGACGGTTTTAACCCATATGTACAGGCATCAAATATACCATATTCATGTTGGCCAGTTATTGTCACCCCTTACAATCTTCCTCCATAAATGTGCATGTCTAAACCTTACATGTTCTTGTCATGTCTCATTCTCGGGCCATTCAATCCAAAGGTTCGCATAGATGTATTCTTAGAGCCCTTGATAGACGAATTGAAGAAGTTGTGGACGGGTGTGATAACATATGATATTTCAAGGAAACAAAACCTTATTTTGAGAGTCATGCTGATGTGGACAATTAATGACTTTCCTGCTTATGGTATGTTGTCCGGCTGGAGCACTCATGGTAAACTGGCATGTCCACATTGCATGAAGCAGACAAAGGCATTTAGATTATATCATGGGGCAAAAAATTCCTGGTTTGACTCCCATCGGAGGTTTTTACCGAATGACCATGCCTTTAGGAGGAATAAGAATGCTTTCAAAAAGGGGGAAGTGGAGATGGATGATGCACCACCATATCTAACAGGAGAAGAAGTTTGGAATAGAATCAATGGTTATCCTAAAGTAACTGAAAATGGTGCACCAAGAATTGATGGATACGGTGAGTGGCATAATTGGACAAAAAGAAGCATCTTTTGGGATCTACCTTATTGGAAGCATAATTTGTTAAGGCATAATCTTGATTTCATGCACATTGAAAAGAAATTCTTTGACAACATCTTTAATACTGTGATGAATGTTACGGGCAAGACAAAAGACAATGACCAGGCTCAAATGGATTTAGCTTTGTATTGCAGACGAAAAGATTTGGAGCTAAAAAGCCATATCAATGGAAACATGTACAAGCCAAAAGCAAATTATACACTTTCTTCAGACCAAACAAAACAAGTTTGCCATTGGGTCAAAGATCTTAGGATGCCTAACGGATATTCTTCTAACTTGTCAAGGTGTGTCAATGTTAATAGGGGAAAGTTCATTGGGATGAAAAGCCATGACTGCCATGTGTTTATGGAATGCTTAGTTCCTATAGCGTTTAGTTCTTTACCGACTCATGTTCTCAATCCCATTACAGATATAAGTCATTTCTTCAGAGATTTGTGTTCTACGACATTGAATGAGGATGACTTAGTGAAGATGGAAGAAAACATTCCCTTCATTCTGTGCAAGATGGAGAGAATATTTCCTCCCTCATTCTTTGATTGTATGGAACATCTCCCTATCCATCTTCCATATGAGGCAAGACTTGGTGGACCAATCCACTATAGGTGGATGTACCCTTTTGAAAGGTGACAATATGACATCTTATTGCTCAATTTACTTGGCATAATTCAAAAATCCTAACATGTCACTTTCGTAATTGTAGGTTCATGGGAAATGCTAAACGTTCGGTTAAGAATAAAGCTAGGGTTGGAGGATCTATTTGCGCATCATACTTGCAGAGAGAGACAACTCATTTTTGTTCCCACCATTTCAAAAACTTCATGTTAACACCACAGAGCAATAGAAATGAAGTAGACACTGAAACAGAAAGTCGTACTGCAACATTATCAGTGTTTGACCAGCCTGGTCGTCATTCTAGGAGGGAATCAACTCATTGGTTGAGTGATCAAGAATTGAGATCAGCTCATGTTCATGTTTTGATCAATTGCAATGAAGTTCAACCTTACCTTGAGTAAGCTCCAATGTCATTTATATTTCCCAAATATTCCATTTCATAAATTAATTATCTTTGATCCAATCTCGTCATACATATCGACAACTCATTCTTACATGTACATCAACTATCTGAGTCAAACAGTTCGGCATACATAATGTGAATTTCCCATTGTGGTTCAGGCAAAAAGTACGACTTCCAATCATTCCTACACATTCATTTCTTTCTTAATTCTTTAATAATGAAATTATTGAATAGGTTGAAATACCATATGGTTATAGGTTCATGAAGATCCTTTAAGTGTGAGGAACCAACATCTTAGAGATTTATCGCTTTCTCCTTTAAGGTGTGTAAAGGAATGGCACACCTTCTTTGCTAATGGGTACAAATTTCATACCCATGCATGGAGCCAGGGCAAGAAGACAATAAATAGTGGGATTTATGTTAAAGGGCTAATAGAAGGAGGTCAAGATGATTTCTATGGTGTGATTAAACACATCTATGAGTTGGAATACAATTCAACAACCACTGAAAAGAAAATTGTATTATTTTATTGCGATTGGTTTGATCCATCGAGAGTAGGTACAAGGGTGGATTCAAAGTATGGNANTGNNGATATTCGAATGGATAAAAGATATGTGTTGTTTGATCCATTTATAATTGCACATAATGTACAACAAGTTTATTATGTACCATATCCTACATCACGCATGGACAAACGAGGTTCGTGTGTTGCGATAAAGACGAAGCCTAGAGGACGAATTGATTCTAATGATGTAGAAACTGATGTGCCATACCAAGAAGAGGAAATGTCACATGTTAATGACGTCATTGAAGTTGAAGAAGTTGTCCGATTACAAGATATAGAAGCTGGTCTTGAACAAGTGGACCCCAACAATATTTCATCATTTCAAGGGCAAACGGATGAAGATACAAAAGAATCAGAAGAATACAATGAAGAGGGAGAAAGTGAAGATGACAATGAAGATGAATTTCAAAGTTCTAGCACTGAATAGAGTTAGGGCGTGTTCTTCATTTATTTTTGTTGCATTTATAATGTTGTCCAGTTTACAAATGTAGTATTCCAATGTAGTAGGCTTTTTAAGCTTCTATTTCTTTGTAGCATCTATTTCTTTGTCATCTATTTTTAAGTTGCGGAGAATAGTGTAAGGTTGACCATTGATTTTCGCAGCAATGTTTTCCTGATTTTCTCTTGTTCATTGAATCATGTTTTTTTGAATGCAAATTTATGTAATTTATATTATTACCAATGCAACATATTTTTATCTTGTTGATTGAATCATGTTAACATGGTTAATTTCATCATTGCAACTTCAGGAATATGGAATCAGGTGGTTCTGGCCCTCCTCTTCCACCTTCAGGAAAATCTGATAAGGGGAAGGGGAAGAATTCTAATGTAATCAAGTTCCTTCCGCATTCCAATAATGAAATTGGTTCAAGCAGTCAGGCAACTATCCCTACCTCTTCCTCCACTGGTAAATATGTTCCATCTCCTGGCTTGACTCCCACTCCACATACATCTGCACCTACCTCTCTTCCATCTCCATTACAAGTTCNTTGACTCCCACTCCACATACATCTGCACCTACCTCTCTTCCATCTCCATTACAAGTTCCTGGATTGACACCCACTCCCATTGTTGGTTCTAACCCATCAACTCCAACAAATATTGCACCATCACCTAGTACAGTGGATGCAGATCCACATTCCAGTTCAGCCGCCAATGACGTCGAAGAAGATTCCAATAGTCATCCAATGATTACACCCATTGGAGGAGGGTAACAAAAAAGTTTAACTCCATTTATATATAGACATATCATTATTGAATTAGTCTAATGTTTGAGTTTAATTTTGGTTTAGGTTTTATCCTACAAGAACTGCATCAAAGGCAATCACAGCTACCATCAAGCAACAGGTTGATGAGCCATGGCTAACATGAGGACAAATCCCTAAGCCAACTAGAGATGTTTTCTTCGACCGTTTTAAGGTACACAATTTTATAAATTAAGATGTTTTCTTCGATTGTTTTAAGGTACATAACTAGAGATGTTTTAAGGTACACAACTTGTTAAATTGATGTATATATCTTCTTTCCCTATGGTTGATTGATATATAGGTGATATGTTAGTGTATGTATAGAGAAAGAAAGTGCATTATGCATTCATTACTTTATAGTTCTCTTTAAGATAAAGTTTTCTTTGGTTATTACTTTGGAAGTGTCAACCAGACATAGTTTTCACATTAACCAAAATTTGTTAAGGTAGTGGGGACCTGTGGGAAAAAACCGAAACCTTAATGATTGACACTTAACCTACTTGTAATACTAGGTCATATACTCATTAGATATTGCCTACAAAAAAATTAAAAATAAATAATACTTTAATACACATAAATTTTCTTATATTTGACTATCATTTTTTACTTTTTTATTGTGAATCAATTTAATTAAAATCAAACATTAATATCAAGTCCAATAAAATTTGTTAAACTTATTAAAAAAGACAAAAATTCTACTTAGTGAAAGGTATTTTATAAAAGTCAAACTGAAACCGTATAATATTTTTCATTTTGAAAACATTAGCAACCAAATATTTTGGCAATTAATCAGCACCTTCTCCCACAAAAACCCATCCATGATCCTCACAAATCACAATATGCAAACGATCCTCACCAGCCCTCCCTTGAGCCCAATGAAGATTTTCACACCCCATCAACACATCACTATCCAGCATGGCCTGAAGTTATACTGGTGTGATTTTTTAGGCTAATATTGATCTTTTCACACCCTCTATTGTGTTGCACACACTAACTGACAAGCATAAGAAATTGTGATAGAAAGTGACATGAATAGGTCATAAGTTTAGGTAAACTCATGATTTACCAAGTTTCCTTTTCCAAAAAGTATGTGTTCATTTTTCTTTCACAAAAGCTAAACTACTTAATATTGTGGGAGATTTTTGGAAAGTATATCTGACTTATCTTCCCATTTAGAAGAGGAAAATTAAGAAAAAAACTGAGTCTAAAAATGCCTGATAAAATTAAGTTAAATAATAAGTCTATGATGAGTGTGACATCAGGTTTGAATACAAATTGAGGCATAACAACAGTTAGTGTTACTGGTTTAAAAGAAATGGGAGAAATAAAAGAGGGTCCCATAGAATTAGGAACAAGTACGTGGCACTTCAAGTGTAGGACCTATTAGAACAAGCTGGATAGATGAAGGGACAAATCAGGACAATTTCCTTACTTTCACCTTGAGGACAAAGTTCTATCCTTATGCTTTCTTCTTGCTAACAGTGAAGATCAATTCAAAGCCTTTAATGATTCAAATTGGGCTAGATGCTTTATTAATTGTTGCTCTGTTAGTGGTTACATTGTCTACCTCAATCATTATCCTATATCTTGGAAGTCAAAGAAATAGCCAAATGTCTCTAGAAGTTCTTCGTAAGTTAAGTACAGAGTTCTTGCTTCAACCATTTGTGAAGCACAATGACTTACTTTTCTCATACAATATCTTCAAACCCACCATACATAACCATCCCTTTTGTATAGTGACAATCAGTTCACCATCCAAATTGCTTTTAATCAAATATTTCATAAAAGTATCAAACTAAGAGAAATCAATTGTCACATTGTGAGGAAAAAAAAACTTTATCACGATGTTATCAAACTTCTATCCATATGCTTTAACCTTCAACAAGCTAACATCTTAACCAAAATTCTTCCTCCATCAACTTTGCTCCAAGTTGGGGGTGCTCAATTATCTACTCCTACCTTGAGGGAGATTCTCAAAATTCAGCAAAAAAAAAAAATCATATTTTGCATGATGCGATCACCATTTCTGCCTCTTGCTCAACACAATGATTGTTTTTATAGTTTCCTTTGTTGCACTCTAGGACACCTTGTGTTGCACTTAAGTGCAATTTTTTGATTTTTTTTTTCTATTATATATAACATATGTTTTGGCCCAGGTTTGTATNTGTTAGAGTTTTNCTTTCCATATTATTAATTTCTTTCATATTTTATAGCCTTACTTTTCTTGTTTTCCTTTAGGCATTTCTCAAATTTTTAATTATTTGAAGAATACATTTATAAATTGTAGCCAAATCAAACAACCTGAAATTATAAGAACAAACTGGAAGCTAGGATGAAACAGAAATGTCCTTTTTTGTTGGAACCAAGCTTGTAACCCATCAACACATCACTATCCAAATAGTTATCATCAACCTCAACACCATGCATACTCCTCTCGGCACTCAAACTAGTTCAACAATTTTCAAGTACTTGTTCAAAATTTGTGTATGTCTTGGTATGACAACTTGGTCTGAAATAGGTTATGACTAGTAATTTTACTTGGTCTTCAATCAATCAATCCTAATGCAAATGAGCTAAATGTTGTTGCAACTTTATATGATAAAAAGTAGCGGAAAAATGTGATTATGTATCCCTTTTACTCATTATTATACATCACAAGCAGATAGTATAGAAAATATGTGAAATGTTCACATATACAAGCATCAAACACTATATTATGATGTGTAATTGCACTCTGTTGGCATTGTGGAGTTGTCATATGCTTTTCCATTGCCTCTTTGTTTTTTGCTTTTGTATGGGAGGAATTAAAATGTGACAATGTTGTTGTATATGTTTGGTAACTGTTTATTTTATTTATATGGTTTTACATCACTGAGTTATGACTTATGGAAGTCTTATATAAATCATGATTGATCTTGGATATAATAACATGCTTTGATACTAAAGGACTTATGTTATAAAGATTTTCATCTTCAATTCTACTTATACAAACCTATTCTTTAACAGAGAAAGGTTTCATGGAAGGATGAAAATGAGGAAAAAGTAAAAAGAAATTTTCATACTAAGGCATCTCATAGACTCTCAGAGATGTATAAAAAAGCTAGAACTCTAGGACAAAAACCTAATTGGTTGGGGGATGATACTTGGAATGCTCTTCTGGAAAAGTGGAACATGCCAGTTTTCAGACAGAAGTGTGAAACAGCTAAGAAGAATCGGACATCTAAAAAGGGTGGTTGCTTGCACACTGGAGGATCTATTAGTGTGCATGAGCATGCTATTCGTTTGGTATGTAACTTGTACATTTTATTTCTTAAATTTGTAATAATAAACTTTACATATATTTATTAACAATTCATTTTGTTTCCAGTCACAGGAGCTTGGTCGGTCTGTGCATGTTGATGAAATATTTCAACAAACACATATTCGACAATCAACAGGGGACTTCATGGATGAAAGGTCTAGACGGACTCATGTAAGTTTCTATTAACTCTATCACATTATACATGTCGATTTTTAAACCTTGCATTTACTGATAATATTTATTCTTTTAACAGGAACAATTTCAAGCCAAATTTTCTCAAATGAGATCTGAGGCTGCATCTGTTGGTGCCTCAGCATCTAGTCCTCTAGACCCTGTAGAGGAGGAGAGATTGAGAAACTAATGTTGGTTAGATGCTGCTGGTGGAAGATACAAGGGGCGTGTATCTGGCATTGGAAATGTCAGTTCCCAAAATGACTGTGTGGATAGTTACATCCGACAGACACAGGCATCTTCCACTCAACATCAAAATTCAGAAGAAATTGATAATCTTAAATCGTAGTTACAACAATATGGCCAACAACTTCAAATGGTTCAAGGTTTTATTGGTGTCCTCCTCCCATTCCTTCCACCTACAGCAGCCACAACTGCATAACAATTTTTAAATTTTCAAAATTCTCAAGTTCAAAATGAAGCACCCAATGACCAGCAAGCTCCAGATCAGCAAGCTGCAGATCAGCAACCACCACCAGAAGATGGAAATGATCATATGCATTAGATATTTTAGTCCATTGACCATTGGCTTGCAAGAGTAAGCCTAGTGAGAATTAATTCAACTTGGAATTCTATTTTAGATAGATTGTACAATTTATGTTACTTTTAAATACCAGTTCTGCAATTGAGTTCATTACAACACTTAATTTCAAATCTGTTTTTACGTTCAACAGTACATGTTAATCACTAGAAATTTGTTCCCAGCATTTGATTCCATTTATCGTTCAGATTTGTAGCTTTGGTTTGAATGTTGACTAGTGATTTCTGCTTCTAAATTCTAGTTCCAATTACTATTTTGCTATTGTTTCTGCATTATATTCATGCTTATGGATAAGAATCCTGCTGTTGCCCGATAGTCAACAATTCAGTTTGAGAAGCAATAACAGGAGAGAGGCATGCATAAGGTTGATGTGAATGCTATGAATGGAGCAAACTTGCTCACTGAAAATATTATGCATTGGGAATAAAATTCTATATTAGATATGACAATGTCCAGGTCTCCTTATTATGCATTGTGTTTATGAATTCTGGTTATAAATTGTGCTTATGAATTATAATGTTCAACAACAACTCATTAAATCTGTTCATGAATTGTGATTCTGAATTATAATGTTCAACAGGTGGAATGAAGAGGGAACTTTTAACCTGGTGGAAACATCTAAAACCTTATATACGGAAATATCCGTATATAGAAAATATACATATCAGGTTATATACATACCTTATATACGGAATTATCCGTATATAAGTTATATACGGCTATATCCGTATATAGGTTATATACGGAAATATCCGGATATTTCTGTATATAATCAAATTTTATATACTGATTTTTGGGCTTATATACAGATTTCGGCTGTAGATAATTACAATTTTTCTTGTAGTGAAATTAATTTTGCCTTTCATTTAACCATAATCAAACTTTCTCACAAGCAGGTTATCATCACAAGGGCTTTTCATGGTTTGTAACTTGGCTGGGCTAAAAAGGAAATTGGTTTTTGTGGTCAGCAAAGTTCCTTGAGTTAAGAGATACATTTATTAATTTGTCATTCAAGATCAACCCTCTTTCTTTTTCCCAGCTTTCCCTTGCAGTGAGCTCTTTCTTTTCTTTTGATTTTTCTTTTCTCACTTTCTCTTTTGCCTTTTCTTTTCAATTTTTTTTCGTTTGATTGCTCACTGCCTAGAGAAGTGGGTTGTTACCTGATAACCCCAAACTTGAACCTTTATCAGTACCTCATCATATGTTCTCAACTTAACTCAAGGTAAAGATTTTTTTTTAAAAAGGTTTTTCAAGACATGCATATGGCTCAAGGTTCAACAAATTGGTCTCTTTTCAGTGGGCAAAAGTTATGTGAAGGCTAAAAGAATAAGGGATAACAAAAGATGGACTTGATCATATGGAACCTGCAAGTAAGTAGTTCAATCACAGAAAATTTGGGCAAAATCATTCATGCTTCCAAAGTAATAACAATTATTTAAAAACAACTCTGAAGCTTAAAACTCACACAGGTAAAATTAAAATTCAGAAAGACATCCTGCTCAGTATCTCAATCAAACTTTATCGCAAGTACCTGTCTCACTAATCACTTATCACATCATGGATCATCTCAACCTCAATGAAACACTATAATCTTATAAAGCAAAATCCATTACACAAAACAGACATAGTTGAATCAAAGCAGTTTACTTCATTCAAGCAGAGCACAATAAAAATAAAATAAAATAGAACAAAAACAAAAATTAAAACAAAAACAAAAATTAAAAGTAAAAGTTTAGAGAACTGGATTGCCTCCCAACAAGAGCTTCTTTAACGTCACTAGCCTGACCCAATAAGTTCATCATCATAGCATCCATCAGTAGAGGTTGTTAGTAACATCGATCTGTAGATGTCTAGTCACCATTGTCTTCCATAGCAACATCTATCAGTAGATGCTCTCTAAAATTCTTCCAGCATTCATCAGTAGATGTTAATCTTTCTCTTCTTCATCAGCATCCATCAGTAGACGCTGTCAGTACTGCCATCAGAAGCAACGCATAACCTAAAAAAATAACTCAAACACACAAAAACAAAATCAAATCCAAAGCACACAAATACTAAAATTAAAAAATAAAAATAAAAAATAAAAAATAAAATAAAAAAATAAAATAAAACCAAACAAAATAAAATAAAATAAAATAAAAAATAGAATAAAAGAAAAGAAAAGAAAATAAAATCAAATAAAATAAGATCAAATAAGATCAAATAAAATAAAATAAAATCAAATAAAATAAAATAAAATAAAATAAAAATAAAAATAAAATCAAATCAAATCACATTAAAGAAAATCAAATAAAAAAATAAAATAAAATATAATAAAAGAAAATAAAAGATAAAAAATTCAGAAACTGGGTTGAAGATATTTTTTTCTTTTTGATGATTTTTTTTAGGAATTTAATATAACTAGGAACCTGTTGTAGTGTCTCAATCATAGGAACTTTAATCTCAAATTTGTTGAAGATTTCCATGAAACCCTCAAACTGTTTTCCCTTTTTCTTCCTATAATCCTTCTTTAGGTGAGGAAGGGGTTTTTCATATGATTTTTTCTTTTTGCTTTCATCCTTCCCCTCTCTCTTTTTTTCCTTGGGATACTCCTTCGGGCACAAAGGACTTTTCTTAATTTTTTTATTTTCCCTCTCAACCCCTTCTTTTTCTTCCTCTACATCCTTCTCTTTTTCACTCAAACATTCTTTTTCTTCTCTCTCTATTTTTCTCTCTATTTTTCTCTCATCCTTTTTCTATTCTTCCCTCTCTTTTTCCATTTCTTTTCCCTCACTTTCTTCCTTTTCTACTTCTTTCTCTTTCCCACTCAAACTTTCTTCTTCTTCTCTCTCTATTTTCATCTCATCCTCTTTCTTTTCTTCTTCTTTTGCTCTCTCCTCATCTGACACCTTGCCACTTTCAAAGACAACATCTCTGCATTCCTTACCAGGGTCATCTCTCAAATAACTCTCAAGATTACCCATCTCTTGAATTATGAATTTGCATTGCGCCTCCATCCTTTCAGATGCTGCTTGAGTGCTTTCTTGAATTGAGAGAGATTCCTGCATGAACCACTGAAGGGTCTCTTCAAGCTTTGTAGCACTGTTAGCCTGTGGTGGTCTAGTGAATAGTCCACCAAGTTGCCCATATTGAATTTGATTTGTGCTTGAGTGAGGTTCCCACCAGTAGTTCAAATTATCTTGGTAGAATTGCATCCTTGTTAGATCATATTATGAGGCCTGTGAAATTTTCTCTCGAGAACGTTCTCTAGATAATCTATCTCCTTTAGGCCTCCTTCAAATCCCTGTACAAAATTCTAGAGAGAGATTGTTAGTACAAAAATAAAAATAAGAAAAAATAAAAATTAGGGATTGAAAAATAAAAATTAAAAATGGGAAAAATAAAAATAAGAAAATAAAATAAAATAAAGTCAAAATTAATCAAGAATCATACAAATAGAATAGCTTAAACCGTGAGTCCCCGACAACGACACCAAAAACTTGTTGGGGGAAATCGGCAAGTGTACCGAGTCACACAAGTATATAAAATGGTAAGACCAAGTATCGTATCCTAGAGGACTCTCGGCGCTGAATGTTTGTGTCAAAAAAAGATTAATTAAGACTAAAAATAAAAGAAATCATGGGTTTGGGATGAAAAAGTAATAAAGAAAATAAAATTGCAATTGATCAATGGCAAAAGAGCACAAAGATGAACAAAGATTGATTTATATGAGATGTATATGTTGTTGGGGTTAGATTTCACCAAGTTCCTCTCATGTATATAAGAATTCTTCTTTATGAATTAATGCCAACGTCCCTCACTAAACCACATAAACCCGACCCCTCGGTAAATAAGCCTGTCCCTAATTACCAGTTCATACAATTCCTAGCATTCTTGGTAAAAAGATGTGAAGATCAAGAGGTTAAGACGACTAAGACTCATACCCTCATCCCTGAGCAATACAACCCTTAGGAGTAATTCAACAAGAACCTAAATTGAAAGGAACCTCCCGGCACTCATGCAACTCATAGATCATGTTATTATATAAGCAAGAAAAAAAACAGATGAATTACTCTAACAATTAAGGAAAAAGCATGTGGAATTAAGAGTTAATTCAAATACATGAGAGTTTACAAGGTTACATCATTCTCCAACAACAAATAGAAATTAGTTCCCCATAGATATGGGGGAACTCTATGAACAATGGAAGAAATAATGAGAATGGAAGATTAAGAGTAGGCTAAGAGTGTATTGCTATGCTCTTCTCTGCTAGGGATGCAAAACCTAGAGCCCCAAGTTCCTTTAAATAGTGTCAAAAGTGCTCCAGAGTGGGGCCCGGTTCAAAAGAATCAAAACAGAGAAGAAAAGGCCTGATCCACGTGAAATCATGCTCAAGCGTCGTAGGGATGTCGCCCGGGTGTGAATTGAGAGTCATGTTGGGCTTGGGCGGTAGATTTGGATGCTCAGGCTACGAAGCAGTGCTGCCCGGGCGTCGAGGGCCACCGCCCAGGCAGTGGACGTCTATTCTGTTCGCTTGGGCTACGCTTCTAGTCACTCGGGCTACGTGTTTTCCATCCTTCTGGTGTTTTTTTGACCCCTTCTGAGCTCCCTCTCTTGGTCTTTCATCTCTTCTTCTATTATTTCTTCAATCTCTGTCAAAACAGGGGGGATTAGTCATAAAATCATTGAAATCAACCTTAACTCTCTTATTCACACATTGTATTCAAAAGGCATGAGTCCAAGCAAGTTTCTAAGTGAAAAGGGTGCTTTTAGTATCAAAATCACATCACAAATAACAGTGTTTTAAACCGTTATCAGTGAGATGATCATATGGACTTTCATGTGGCAGTCCATTAAACTGGTTACTTTGCACCAGGTGTATCAACGTAGGATTCATAATGTGCTCTCCCTCTGCATGGCAATACTATTAAAATGTTGAGGGCCAACCACATTACATGCGTCTGCTAAAGTGCGTCTAGGATCTCCTTTTGTCATCTCTTCTGTGTTATGAGTAGATGCCTCCGGTGAGGGTTGCAAAAGTCCTTTAAGAGGGGGGAGTAGTTCCCTAGATGGCCTTCTGACTTTCTTCCCCCTCCTTTCACTCAATCCTTCGAGAAGAGGTTGATTTTTCTTGCTTCTAGTGTGAATTTCCTCCTGCATACACAAGAAACAAAAAACCCTAAAAAGCACTTATAAAAATATAAAATAAAAACAAAAACAAAAATAAAAATCAAGTCAAATTTAATCAAATTCACACTACTAGAAAAGTTAAACCAATGAGTCCCCGGCAACAACGCCAAAAATTTGTTAACACCCTGGCAAATGTACTAGATCGTATCAAGTAATAAATAGACAGTAAGTTCGAATATTGTTTCCCAAGGGACTCTTAGGCCTAATCGTTTATGTGAATTGATTTCTTAAGACTTGACAAAGAATGAATTTAGAGTTTGTAATGCAAAAACTAAAATAAACATGCAAATGCAAAATCTTGATCAATTGACAGATAAAGATATGGACGAATGGTGTTGCTGGGGTTTACAGTTTCATCCTAATCCACTCTCCTATATCTACTATTCTTATTAAATTCAACTTTTTTATCAATGTTCATGCAACTTTCTAATTTACTCTAAACCTGATGTCTCGGCGAAGATAGCCTACTCTCAATTCCTAGTTTACTATGTCTAGTCTCCCTAGTAATTAGTCATGCATTTCAGTGTACAGAAGATTAAAGCAATTGATCGTCCTATTCCTATGTCTAGTTAATATTGCTAATCAAGAGAATTCCCTCATGCCTAGATTTCCCCGTATGTGTCCATATCAACAAAATCAATGATCAAGACGTTGAATGAGTTAAACAATGCAAGCATAAAGTATAGAGAAGAAAACTCAAACTATTGATAACTAAAGTATATGAATAAAATAAGAACTTTGATATAAGAGAGTTTCAATAGGATTACATCGTTCCCCAACAACAAAGGGTTTTGGTTCACCATTGTCATGGTGAAACTTTATGAATTGAATGGAAAATATGAAAGAGATAACCCTAGAATTGAAAGATTGGAGCTTTCGCATCCAAAATCCGCCTTCAAGGTGTGAGAATAAGTGTTTCTGTGTCTTTTCTCTGCCAAAAGATAACCCTAAGGTTCGCACAAATCTATTTATAATCTCTGAAAAATTAAAGAAAATAGGCCTAAGCCCAACTACAACACTCAGCGTTGATTTCACCGCTCAGCGGTTAGTTCGGTACTCAAGTAGGACGCTCAACATTCACGCCCAGGCGTTTGGCAGTGCTGTTTCTGAAAAGGCCAGCGCTCAGCGGTGTGTGCGACTCTAACTTTTCCCCTTAGCATTGGCTTTTAAGCGTTTGACATTGGCTCTCTTCACAAAGCTGGCGCTCAGCGCTGAAACTGGCGCTGAGCGGTGGCTGCGATTCTTCCTTTGCACCTTTTTCATCCTTTCTTGAGTCCAACTCCTTCCTACTTCACTCTCCATCATTCAATTCTCGTCTAATCCTGTCAAAAGATAACCAAGCATAATATCTCTAAAACCACATTTGACTCTCTTTTAACCTAACTAAAGGAATTTGCATAATTTCAAGCTAATTTCTAGGTCATAAAGGGTGTGTTTTGTATCAAAATTAAGTATGAAAATAATAGTTTTTGAACCATTATCACCAATCTCAGGTTTTTTACCACTTATCTTTATCATTTCTCAATTTTTCTAGATAAATATAGTGCTGATTTAATTCTAATAATTCGAAAGAATATTCTTAATAATAATTATAATCAATATCCCTAATATTATGCTTAATTTGATTCTTGTAATCTATTGTTATCATGAATAATCATTTTCTTATTTTGTTCATTGTAATTAAAGATAATATTACATTTAGATTGCAATGTGTTTATACATAGTCTATAATATGAAAAAACACACAAACATATGAAAATATTCCTACACTTCTTTCTTTCTTTTCCATCACCGTTGCACACCCACACAAAAACTTATCACCTCAAGGGATGTAGTTATAGTGTTTTTCTAAAGTAAAGAAACAAACACATTTGCTCTCAAATATGCTTCCATTAGCATGTTGTTGGAATTAACATGTTAATATATAGTGAATGGTTCAATGTAGAAAGTAATATATTATGATATCGAATATCGTGTTTGTGATGTGTTTCATTTAATGTATGTATATGTTTTCTTATTTACTATGAAATGATTCCATCAAACCCAAGTCCTTTACCATTTTCGTACTTCCACCCTTGTTCATTATTCTTCATATCACCGCTC
This sequence comes from Vigna radiata var. radiata, assembly GCF_000741045.1. NCBI lineage: Eukaryota > Viridiplantae > Streptophyta > Magnoliopsida > Fabales > Fabaceae > Vigna > Vigna radiata. Next base: position 10,456,962 of record NC_028357.1, on the reverse strand, counting down.
ACCCATTTTCCTCACTTTATCCATTATCCATTGATAACGGTTGAAAATACCGTTATCTAAGATGTAATTTTGATACCAAATGCACCCTTTTTTGCTTAGAACTTGCTTGAAATCATGATTTTCTGTTAAGTTGTGTAATAAGATAGTTGAGGTTGAGTTTGATGAAATAATGACTAAATTCCCTTATTTTGGCAGGTAATGAGATAATATGGAAAGCAGAGGTGAAGTGTCAAGAAGACGGAGCTCAAAAAGGCCTGGAAAAACACCAGAAAGGAAGGAAGCATTCTTGGGGAAAATCGGCAAGTGTATCGAGTCGCACAAGTAATATAAAATGGTAAGACCAAGTATTGTATCCTAGAGAAATCTCGGCGTTGAACAGTTGTGTGAAAACAGGATTAATTAAGACTTAAAATAAAAGAGATCAATGGTTTTGATTGCAAAAACAAAATAAAAGTGATCAATGGCAAAAGAGCACAGAGATGAATGGAGGTTTGATTTATATGAGATGCCTATGCTGTTGGGGTTTGATTTCAACAAGTTCCCTCTCATGTATATAAGAATTCTTCTTTATGCATTAATGTTAACGTCCCTCACTAAATCACTTAAACCCGATCCCTCGGTAAATAAGTCTGTCCCTAATAACAAGTTCATACAATTCCTAGCATTCCTGGTAAAAAGATGTGAAGAGTAAGAGGTTTAGACGACTAAGACTCACACCATCATCCCTGAGCAATATAACCCTTAGGAGTAATTCACAAAGGACCTGAATTGAAAGGAACCTCCCGGCACTCATGCAACTCACAAATAATGCTATTGTATAAGCAAGAATAAAACAGATGAATTACTCTAACGATTAATGAAAAAGCATATGAAATTAAGAATCAATTCAAATACATGAGAGTTTACAAGGTTACATCATTCCCCAACAATAAATAGAAATTAGTTCCCCATAGACATGGGGAAACTCTATGAATAATGGAAGAAAGAAAGAGAGAGTGGAAGACTTAGAATTGGCTAAGAGTGTATTGCTATGCTCTTCTCTGCTAGGGATGCAAAACCTAGAGCCCTAGGGTCCTTTAAATAGTGTCAGAAGTGCTCCAGAGTGAGGCCCGGTCTAAAAGAATCAAAACAGAGCAGAAATAGGGCCTGATCCACATGAAATCATGCTCAAGCGTTTCAGGGAGGTCGCCCGGGCGTGAATTGAGGGTCATGTAAGGCTTGGGCGTTGAAAATGGTCGCCGGGGCGACGGTCCTCGACGCCCGGGCGGCAAACGTCATTTTGCTCGCTTCAGTTGCGCTCCTGGTCGCCCGGGATGCGTGTTTTCCCTCCTTCTAGTACCTTTTTGACCCCTTCCGAGCTTCCTCTTCTTGGTCTTTCATCTCTTCTTTCAGTATTTGCTCAATCTCTGTCAAAACAAGGGGAATTAGTCATAAAATCATTAAGTCCAAGCAAGTTTCTAAGTGAAAAAGGGTGCTTTTAGTATCAAAATCATATCACAAATACTGGTGTTTTAAACCATTATAAGGCACGAAGCTTAGGCGCCCTTTTAGGGGGCTTAAGCGCTGAAGAGTGTCATCCACCGCCCGGGCGCCCCTTTAGGGTGCTTTAGCATCGCGAGCTCGAAGCTTGGGCGCCACTCTGGAGGCTTGAGTGCCAGGAAGTATCGTTCGACGCTCGGGCGCCCCATTTAGGGCTCTTGAGCGCCATCAACATGGGTCGGACTTCGTTTTCGCTCTATTTAAAGGATCCAGACGTCCTAGGTTTTGGATCTTTGGTAGAGAGGAGCGCAACAACACACTCTTTCACCCTCTAAAGGCAGATTTGGATGCAGGAGCTTCCATTTCCAATTTTTAGGGTTTTTCTATCTCATTCTCCTTCATTGTTCATCTAGTTTCTCCATGTCTATGGGGAACTAAACTCTATTTATTGTTGGAGAATGATGTAACCTTGTGAACTCTCATGTATTTGAATTGATTCTTAATAATATATGTTTTTTCATTAATTGTTAGAGTAATTCATCTATTTCAATGCTTGCTGTGTTTAACTCATTCATTACCATGATTTATGAATTGTATAGGGCTCTATTGTGACAAAAACTAAGGTAGAAAGCCTGTCTATGGCCTCGGTTCAACCACAACTTGTGTCATAGGGTACCCTTATTTAAAAAATTAAATAAAGGCCTTTGCCATCGATTCTAGCTGGAATCGCTGCCATAGGCCTACGTTATTACCTCGGTGGAATCGAGGTAATAACCCCTCCACCTTTTTTTTCCTTCCTTACTACTTCGGGTGTAGAAGAACCAAAGAAGAAACCTTAGGGATATTACCTTGGTTGGAGCCGAGGCCAAAAGTTCCCCATCTTTTTACCTCGTTAGTATAGGCCTCGGTTCGAAAATCGAAGTGTATTGTCAAAAACTGTTGATAGGGGGCCTCGGTTCTAAACCCACTCCCTGGTGTTTCTTTTTAATGTTAACAACACATTTTTAATAAAAATATATGTATTGTGTACTGTGTTATATGTGCTTATTCTTATTGTGAAATTTGCACATGCATATTGTGATTATCACATTTGACATATTGTGTTGGTTGATGCATACGATTGTGTTTGTAAAGTAATCATATTTATGTATGCACAATATATGTTTTGAAAATAGAAAAACCACATGCATAAAAGCTTATATGTATGACTTAATCGATTACAGTGTTGTGATAATCAATTAAGGTCATCAAACAGTTTGAGTTTTAAACTGTGGCAAAATAACTAGTTTTGAATCGACTACAGTAGTTGGTAAATCGATTAAAACTCGTGTGTTTGCACATCTTTTTCAAATATGTTGTGATGAATTTTGAAAAGAGTTTGAAAAAATTTGCTAATTGTTGAAGCTTAATCGATTACATGGATTATGTATTACATTAAGTCAGTTAAAGATTTGAAAATTGTTTCATGCTTTTCATAATTGTTTCAACAGTCATATTTTTAAATGTGTTGAGTAAGCATTTAATGAGAATCGATTACATTAATTGAACATTCAATTAATTTCTTTCACTACTGTTAATCTGTTACAAGTATTTAATGTAACCGATTAGATTAATAGGGTAATCGATTAAATTGCATCAGATTTGAAAAAAACTATATATAAGCGCATTGATTAAATTTCTGTAAGACAATTGAGATTAACATTTTCATATCTGATTCATATTCGTTTAGGAATTTTACAATGGTGACAAAACACTCCAAGAAACAAGAACTTGAAGTGGTGTACTATTCTTGAAGATTTCTTGACAGACAAGCTTAACTGATTTGAAGAGGTTGATCGTTCTGCACAACTTAGGTGCTTGCTGTGTGATCAGGAGAAGATTCACAAAAGTTGTGTTCTCGTTCCCAGTGAGTGTTGCCAGGTTGAAGAACGAGGAGTTCTTGTACTTTAAGAGGGTTCTCAAAGGGGTGACTGCAAGAGAAGATTGTTCTTGTTGCAGGTCTTTTATATTTGGCTATATTAGATCAATGAGTTAGATAGGTGATTTGCATTTTCATAGAATTGGTCGTTGTAAAGCCCTTGTTGAAAAACTCAGATCTTTATAGTCCAATTGGCTATCAATATACGGTTAATTGAAAGGACACTAGATGTAGGCAATTAAGGCTGAACCAGTATAAAAATCAGAGTTTGATTTTTCTTCTCCCTAACTCTCTGCATTAATTGATTACATTTTGTCTTTAATTGATTACGCATACTGTTACATTGCATGCATATTTCTTACTGTCCAAGAAAGGTTTAAAGATTCATACTATGCGAAAAGATTTCAAAAGCGATTATTTTTATAAAACACCAATTCACCCCCTCTTGGTGTTGAGAAATAAAGCTCATTTATTCTAACAAAAACAACCGTTGTCGTTTCCTTTCACTGCATTAGTATCGCTTCTGCCACTACACCCACTAGTACCATCTATAACATCGTGTGTCGCCGATGTGGACAGCGTCGCCGTCTGTCGCTAGAGGTCATCGTCTGCCGTTGTCGCCGCAGAAGTTCAAGTTTTGATCGACGATCACATACTTTTAATCATCTCAACTAGGCTACCATCGTGTCATCAATGACGCCTTCATCGGATCTCCTACGCGACGATTAAGAGCATCGGCGTCACTCTTTTTCCTTTTTCAAGTTCATCGTGCGTGGTTGCATGTCATGTCTCCTATAAAGTAGTTGTTCAAAGCGTCGAGGTCACTTTTTTTCTTCTTTTAGGTGCCTTGATTGGAGAATCATGAATTTTTAAGATTTCTCTCTCATTTTCATTCATGGCTTCTTCCACTGCTATCTCTTTTTATCTCTCTTTTCTCACTCATGCATTTGACCCATCCATATATGCTTTATTGTCCAATGGTAAAGAGGAGTTTTGTTAGTATATTTATAGTCGTGGTGGCTCTTCAATAATGACCTTTTTGTTGCTCAAGAGGAGTCTTCTGGGTTGGTATTTCGTCTTGTATGTCATCTTCATAAATCATTAACAATTTGGTATCACCCGAGTGCATAAGTAAACATTTTCACTAAGTCTTTATTGATTATATTACTTATCAAGCTTGGTACATATAATTTATATGCATAAGCTTGAGGAGGAATATTAGATATATTTATCTTTTATCTTTAATTAATTTATTATTATCTTTTATTCGTAATTTGAACTCTCATATTTTTTCTATTATAAATGAAATAAACAATACAAAAGATATTAGTCACATATATATAATTTTTCATTATATTCAACAAACTACATTCAAAGTATTCATGTGAGGTTTTTCTAACTTGAAATTCTTTAACGTTAATTGTTATGTTACCAAAATAGTGCAATTGAGCAAGTTAATTGGAACATTACTAATTATCCAAGTCACTCTTAAAACTGTGGAAAATTTTCATGGTTTGAATGTTGATATTTTAGAAACTTTCCTAACACATGATGAATCTTTCCATATCTTGAATCACAATTTATTGCAGCTTGATAGCAATTTAAGAATTCAATTCATAATAAGTCATGGATGGAGAGTTATTATATACTTATTCAATATGTTTTATTTATAAAGTGGATGTAGTTTACATTAAAGAATATATATATATATATATATATATATATATATATATATATATATATATATATATATATATATATATATATATATATAGTTTAATACCTATCTTGGTCCCTCGATTTGTAGGGTATGTTCAAAGTTGTCGTCCCTTTCTTCAAAAGTTCACTAATATCCTACTTTTCGCAAAAACGATGCACGTTAGTCCTTTTTGCTTACGGTGTTAAAAAGATTAACGGCAGAGTTGCCTACCTAGAGAAACCTGAATGAGCTATACAGTTTATGATTACGTGGCATTCTCGGTTTTCCCTATTTTCATGGTCACACCTTTGATTTCTCCCGCTCTCAATTCCCTCTCCCTCTCCGCCCCTTCCCACTTCTCTCTCCTCCCTTCGTTACCGTAGACCATTTCCCATGGCAATGGTAAGATGCTAGGATTCGAAGATAGTGAGGTTTTTATCCCAGTAAAACAAAATAGAATAAATATAAATAAAATTAAGTTAAATTATTTCTCAAGCAGCGTGTGATTAAGGATTAGGGTTTGGGAAAAGGGGAAAAGAGGATTAGGGTTTGGGAAAAGGGGATTAGGGTTTGGTAACCAGTGTGCGATTATAAATTTCACAACAGAGAAGAAGGAATCAAAGAACAACAGAGCAAATAACCCCAAAAACGCTCATCAAATGTTAGATTCTTCTTCTCAGTTATTGTTGACAATTGATTCAAGCAACAATGAAACAGAAGAACAACAATCTCATAACTCAAAGTTGGTCTTCACCCTGTGAAGGTTTTTCTCCCTCACTTTAAATTTTTTGTTTCTTGGCAACTGAATTACAGTGTGATTGCTTGATGATGACTATGATTACAATGATTGAAGAAGATGAAGAAGTGTGATAAAGTTTTTGAGTAGAAAGGGGACTGCCATGTGGCAGTCCCTTATTGGATTGACTTGTCAATTAATTGGACTAATTAGACAAGTCATTTAATTCTGGCCAGTAGAGCAACTCTACCGTTATTTTTTTAACACCGTAAGCAAAAAAGATCAACTTAAACTGTTTTTGCAAAAAATAGGATGATAATGAACTTTTGAAAAAAGAAATGACAACTTTGAACAGACCCTACAAATCAAAGGACCAAAATAGGTATTAAATATATATATATATATATATATATATTAAAGGATGCCTATATTTTCTTAACATTTATTCATATTTTTATTCATCAATACTTAATATATAGTTAAAATGAAAATTAAAAAATATATATATATT
>NC_028357.1:10423729-10450554 GCF_000741045.1 Vigna radiata var. radiata | reverse complement strand
CATCAATACTTAATATATAGTTAAAATCAAAACTAAAATATATATATATATATATATATATATATATATATATATATATATATATATATATATATTACGATATGATACGAGAAAAATATATAAAAAGAAAAATAAATATATAATAAGTGTGCATAAAAAATAGAAATAAAGTTTATTGGTATGATTGTTGTGTCTCATTATTTTAAAGAAGAAAACGAATACAGAATGTGATAATGTTGTCATCCACTTGTCTTACAATATTATCCATATATATGTAAAGACATGTTTTCAGGTTATTTTGTGTTCACTTTTTCATTGGATGAACACTGGAATCTCCTAGTACAATTGTACAATCTTGCTTCCTCGTGTTTTTCAACACCCTTTTATTTTCTAGGTGAACTTGTCTGCTGTATTTTCATTTGAGAACAATATCAAATTTATTTTTAAAAGTTGTTGTTTTTAAGAGAAAAATACTAAACAGAATAAATATATTTTGAGTGCCTTATTAATAAAAAGTAACATTAATTTTTTTTACAAGTTTTAATATATTTTAATTTTTAAACTTTAAAAGTAAATAAATATATTAATTATATTAAACCTTTATAACATGTGAAACATGTTTTTTTTTCTGATATTAAAATAAGAATTCAAATGTAAATATAAAACGACACACAAAAAAATTAATATAATTAATTAAAAATAATTATATGAATTATTTTTAAAATTTGGAAATAAAATATATAAAATTTTTAACTATAAACAAATTTTAATTTCGAATAAAAATTTAAGAATTAAAAACATATTAAATCTAATAATAAATTATCTTTGAAAATTATAATATAGATATGTTTAGACAAACTTTTCTATAAACAATTCAAGAAGAGAAAAAAAAAAGTTAAATAAATATTTTCAATTTAAAATTAATTTGTACATGTATTAAAAGAATGATTCGTTTCAGGTAGATCATCAAGAAAATAAACATGAGACTTAAGTTCAACTAACATAAAAAGATTGATATCACTTCTAATATAAAATGTTAAAATAATGTGTAAGAACCTAGAAAATAAAATATTAGAATAGATAGGTGTATTAAAATAATGAGACAAAAAATTTTATTTTTAAAATAATATTATAATATAAATAGAAATTCTAAAGCTCGGTTCATTATCTAGAAATTCTCTCTACCCTTTCTTACTATTGAGATATTTGTTCGACGATCAGGAAGTGCCTAGACGATCCTAGTGTCGAGAGCTACAATCTAGACCAATCAATTTCTTGTTCTGAGTCGATAAGTTGTTTCTCCTCTTTTCCTGTACGTCTTTAACCATGATCATGCAACCATTTCTGTTAGCATGCATTTGGTTGCTTTTCTCTTCAATTCTTAGCTCAATTTAGGTTCTAAGAGCCGTTTCCTGTCAGCAATCGGTGAGTTGTAGGTTTCCATAGAGTTTCCTTGCGGCGCAACCTTCAATCAGGGTTTCTGTGAGTTGTGTAGTGTTTAAGGTAAGGGGAGCTAGATCATTTCTTTAAATTAGTGGTATGATATGTGTGTGTTGAATTCTGTGTTCTTGTGTTGTTTAAGTCAAATTTAGGTTTTTGAGTAAATTAAACTATATGTACTTGAATGCTGAACTGTGGAACTGTGAAACTGTGAAAGCTGATTGTGAATTGATTTAGATGAGGTGTACATCTCTAATTGAACATGCTAGATGTGAGTAATCTGTTATAATAGTAATTAGATAGAAAGTTAAGTGAATTAGGCATGGTTTGAGTCATTTTTAGAGGAAGTGAGGTAGTGAAAATGAGAAATTGGAGTTGAGGGCTCAATTGGTCTGTTGGGACAGTTTGGGTAAGTCAAATGTGACTAGTTTGAGTCATCAAATGGTCAAAAACATGTTCAAAGTGGTAGATTGTCAATTGGGTCCCTAAGTTGAGAAATTTAATGTCTTAGAGTAGGAATTGATCCATAAACACTTTAGATTGATAGTAGGAAGCTTTCGAATCACTTAGTCAAGTCTAATTAGGTATATAATTGATAACGGTTAAAAAACCGTCATTATTATACTTAAATTTGATACAAAGCACACCCTTTATGACTTAGAAACTAGCTTGAAATCGTGCATTTTTCTTAAGTTAGAGAATAAGAGTCAAAGGTTGTTTTAGTGGTATTATGCTTGTTTTTCCTTGTTTTGGCAGGATTTAACATGAATTGAATGAAGGAAGCTGAAGTAGGAAGGAGTTGGACTCATGAAAAGATGGAAAAGTACACAAATGAAGAAACGCAAACACCGTTGAGCGCTAGGATAGCGGTGAGCGCTAGCTTCGCTGAATGAATCTTTGTCAAACGCTTAAGCGCCAATGCTGAGGGGAGAATTTGAGTACCACGCCCACCGTTGAGCGCTACCTCACCGCTGAGTGTTGGCTTCTTCTGTGAAGTCACTGCCCAATGTCTGGGCGTCAACGCTGAGCGTCCATCTTGAGTGTCGTACCCACCTCTAAGCTGTGACCCAGCGTTGAGCGCCATTGCTTTGGGCCTAGGCCAATTTTTTTTGTTAATTTTATGATCTATTTAAAGACCCAAACGCCCTAGAAAATGTATCTTTTGGTGGAAGGAGACGCAGAAACACACTCTTCACCCTTTGGAGGCTGATTTTGGATGTGGAAGCTCCAATTTACAAGTTCTAGGATTTATCTTTTCATTCTTTTCATTAATTTCATCTAGTCTCACCATGTCTATGGTGAACTAAACCTTCATTGTTGTTGGGGAAACGATGTAATCCTATTGAAACTCTCATATATTGAATTAATGCTTTATTTCATTAATTGTTAAAGTTTTTCCTCCATTATCTATGAATGCTTTGTTTAAGACAATTTAATAGCGTGATCTTTGATTTTAGGTTAAATATATCTTTTGGTCCTCATATTTGTACCCAAATCTCAAGTAGGTCCTCGTGTTTGTTTTTTTGTCCCAATTGAATCCAAATACTTGTTAATTTGAAGCAATAAAGTCCTCTCCGTCAAATTTCAAGTAACGCCGTCTAACAATGCTGTCCTGTAATTTTTTGGGGTTGACATGACAAATGTGTATTAAATTAAATGGGTGTTCTATTGTACAATGAGTCATTCCACGTGTGTAAAACTTTTATATTTATCCTTACCCAAACGATCCTCTGGTAACCGACTGCCGGAAAGATTTCTCAGTTGGATCTCGTCGGCGAAGCCAACAACGACGTTGTCCCACGTTTGTTGCCATGTCGCTCTGGATTGGCAAGCTCTCTGTCGTTGCCGCCACAGCGCTTGTTGCCAAAATCCTCACCGCGTTTGTCACTGTTTCCGACACTTGGAGGCTCCCTGCATCAAGGGAAGTCGTTCCTGTGATTGCCGTGTCGCCATTCCCATAGGTGATGAAGGTTGAAAAACAGTGATTTTCATATGTCAATTTGGACCAAATTACACCCTTTACTACTCGGAATGAGCTTAGAATCCAGCAAAACTCAATAAATGAGTCTAGAGAGAGTCAAAAGCTATTTTTAGCGATTTTATGCTTGTTTTGTAGCTAATTTGAGAAAAGTGGAAAATGGAGTTGACGATACAGGTCGTTGACTCAAGAAAAGAGCAGAAAAATGAAGTTTGAAGAGTCGACGTACCGCCCGACGGAACACTTAAACCGCCGGGCGGTCCAGGACAAGGAGTAGGCAGCATCTCAAGCTGACAGAAACCGTCGGGCGCTGGTGATTGCCGTCGGCGCTGGCGAGGGAAACCGCCGGGCGGTGGCGATTGCCGGCGGGTGGTGGCGATTACCACCAGGCGGTGGCGGTAGGTTATGGGAAACCGCCGGGCGGCACAGTTAAACCGCCGGGCGGCACAGTTAAACCGCCCGGCGGTGGCACGCTGGACTTCGGCCTGATTTTGATGCGCTCCTCACCTATAAATACCCCTACTATGAATTCAGAGTCATTCTTTTGACAGGGAAAGACGACCATACCTAATTTTGCTTCTCTGGGGAGGATCTCTTGGATGCTTAGGCTCCTTTTCATCTTTTCTAGGGTGTGCTCTTTCATTCTTCTTCCATTTTTCATCTAGTTTCACCATGACTATGGTGAACTAAACCCTATTGTTGTTGGGGAATTCAATGTAATCTTTTGATANTCTCTCTTATTGAAACTATTGATTATTTATATGGTCTCCATATGTTTTGATTGNTCATTGTTGGGTTATCATCTGTGCTTAAGGCTTTTATCATGTAACTCATTTGATATATCATTGTTTGTCGTTATTGACATGGGGACGTGCGGTAATGACATGAACTGGTGAGTAATCTCTTGATTTTGCAATACTACCTAGGGATAGGGGTAGGACGATCAATTGCGCTAACTTTTGTTTTTAATGCGGTATTAATTACTAGGGGAGGCTAGGGATAGCAAGCCGGTAATTGATATTAGGCCCTTTTTGCCGAGGGATCGGGTTAAGGGGAGGCTAAGAAAGTCGNATAACAATTGAATCAATCTAATAATCAAGGAGTAGTATGTAAGAGAGAGTGGAATAGATGAAATTTTTAGTACCCAACAACATCCATCCATCCAATGTTTTCACTTGTCAATTGAATCAACATTTATTTTGCATGTTAATATTTTTGCTCTTAAACCCAATTTATAAATTTTAATTTCTCAAGTCTTATAATTTTAATTCACGCGAACGAGGAAGCCGTGCGAGTTTCTTGGGAAACGATACTTGGTCTTACCATTTATATTACTTGTACGATTTGGTACACTTGCCAATCCGTCAACAAGTTTTTGGTGCCGTTGTCGGGGACTCGAGGTTTATTTGTCTAGTAGTGTGAATTGATTGAGTTTGACTTGATTGTAATTATTTTTGTTTTTATTTTTCTTTTATTGCATTTTGTTTTATTTTCTTTAAAAGTGTTTTTAGGGTGTATTTCTTGTGCATGCAGGAAACAATACATACTAGAAGCAGGAAAAACCAACAACCTTTGCTAGAAGGTCTACCATACGAGAGGAGGAAGAGATGCCCTTTTTGTGAAAAATCTCTTTCTCCGGAAGTTACTCCACCTGAGACCGTTGAACCAAATCTTGAGGAGATGGCCAATCAACCTCCTCCGAGATGCACTCTAGGGGATGCAGCTAACACAGTTGGCCCCTTGAATTTTAACAGCATTGCAGTGCCAACAGACGATACAACCAGCATGGTGATGAGTCCGACACTTATCCAGTTAGTCCAGAACAACCAATTCCATGGGTTGTCAAATGAAAATCCTTACAAGCATTTGACAGTCTTTGGAGAAATTTGCAACATAGTGAAGATAACTGGAGTGACGGATGACAGAGTCAAACTTAGTTTGTTTCCTTTCTCTTTGGGAGGAAATGCAAAAGACTGGTTGAATTCTTTCCCGGAGGGGACGTTCAGGACGTGGGAAGCAGTGGTCCAACAGTTTATTACTAAATTCTTCCCACCACCAAAGATCAATCAGGGGAAGTTAGAAATCTCTTCTTTTAAACAAGGAATGGAAGAAACACTGGGGCAAGCATGGGATAGATTCAAAGGATTGTTGAGAGCAACCCCAGTTCATGGTTTTGATAAAGCTTCATACTTGCTAGCGTTCCTTGGAGGTTTGCGCGCTCAGACCAAAATGATGATAGATGCCTCGGCTGGAGGCAGTATTAACAGAAAAACAGCAGATGAGGCACACAACTTAATTGAAGAGATGGCTCTTAATAAAGTGTCGCAAAATGAAAGAGGCACGCAAAAAGGAGGACTTTTACATCTCCCCACTGAAGATGCAGCAATAGCACAAAATCACCTCCTCAGTCAGAAATTGGACAAGTTACTAAAGGTTGTTTCTGAACTTCCTCGGGGACTCAGAAATATTTCCCAAGCACAACAATTATGTGATTTGTGTGGTGGTGACCATATTAATGGTCAATGTGCTTTTACAGAAGAGATGCAGCAGGACGTAAATTATATGGGGGCCCAATTTCCGTACAAACAAGGAAATTTCAACCAAGGTAGTTTTAACCAAGGTTGGAAAAATCATCCAAGTATTGGGCAAAGCCAGAATGCGTCTTCTGGACAAGAAGGGAACGTCTGGCAACAACAACCATTACCTCTATGGCAGCAAGTGAGTAATTTGACTGAGTCTGTTAGGGCCCTGAGTAATCGATTTGATGGCTTCTACAAAAGATATGAGCAGCAAGTGAATAAAAATCAGGCCAACTTTAAATCACTGGAGTCACATATTAGGCAGCTGGCAACAAGGATAGAAATTACAGAAAAAAAACCAATTTAGGGCCAGCACTGAGGTTAACCCTAAGAGGGAATGCAAGATTATGACAAGCCAGAGTGGTTGGGGCGAAGACAGACAAGACGGTTGGGAGGAAGGTATTAAACCATTCCATGTGGTTAACAGTGAAGAAGAAGAGACGTTAATGGGTGAATTCTTTGAACCCATGAGCAGTGAAGATGAAGGAGAGGAAAATTATAAGGAAAAAGAAGTTGGTGAAGTGATGGTGTCACCTTTAGAAAATGGGCAAAGTCCTCCCCATTCAGAAAGAATCAAAAGTAACAAGGAGGATGAAATGAAACTTACTAATGAAGAAGAGGATCTTGTCGTTCACCCACAAAAGAGTAATTATCCTCCTAAGGCTAAAGATCCAGGGTGTTTAACATTGTTATGTTCCCTGAATGATTGGGATGGGGAAGCTATGATAGATTCTGGATCCAGCATCAACTTGATACCCACGGAACTTTTGAAGGAAATCGGTGGACTTGTGTTGAAACCCTCTGATTTGACGATAACAATGGCAGACGGGTCTAAAAAAAGGCCAGAAGGAATGGTGGAAGATGTTGTTGTGCGAATAGACTATCTTGAGTTTTTAGCATATTTCATTGTCATGGATGTTAAAACAGAAGATGAGCATCCTGTGATTTTTGGGCGACCCTTCATGGCAACATCAAAGATGTTCATTGATGTTCATAATGGAAGAATAATGATGAGAGATTTGAAGTATTTATTTCTCTATACTAGCCGTGAAGGGGATGAGATTAAGACAGTGAAAAGAACAACATTTGAGAAGCCAGAGGTGAATGAAGAACAAGAAGAAAGCTTAACAGGTAATGATTATTTTGACAACTGTTGTGTTTTGCAGGTGCTTGAAAATAAAGGGAGAAGAACCATTCATTCAAGAGCAAAAGAAGATCCACTCCTACCAGGGAGCAAGGTGAGATTTAAGAGAAAGGAATGGATGGTNAAGGAGTTGAAGGAAAAAGGAATGGTGGAGATTCAAAGACCATATTCAAAAGTGACCAAAAAGGTGGACCGAAGAAAAGTGAGCTGGTGGGATGATGGAGATCCCAACGCAAAGAAGAAGGTTTGAACTTGTTGGAAAAATTTTGTATTTTTATGAACAATTTTCTTTTTTGGTTTTTGGTTTTATTTTCTTTGGAACTTGTACTTTTTGGAATTTTGTGAACAATTTTTGGGTAGCATCTACTGAGGGATGCTAAATTTTTGGTATCCGCTGAAGGATATCCGGCCGGTACACCTACTGATGGGTGATGGAAGGAATTGCACTTATTGACAAGTGCCAACCAGGTTTAGGTCAGGCTCGCGACGTTAAACAAGCGCTACTAGGAGGAAACCTAGAATTTCTTCATACACTTTTGCATTTTAAATTCCTAGAATAGGTTGAATTTTAATTTTGGTGTGTATTCTTGGCTTTATTACTTGTTCTGAAAATGTGTGACTAACTGATGTGCATGATGATTCTATTTGATGATTATTTGATGTGAAAGAGAATTGAGTTGTAATGCATGATGATATCCAGGAAATAGATGGGTGATGAATTTATGATTGTGGACATGATGCTAGGCATGGTGTATGAATGAATTGTGTGTGAGGAAGCATGTGTGTGAGATTTTGAGCTTAAGAATTTTTATTGTTGCATGTATTGTTCGCAAGAAAACATGGATGATATTGCCTTAATCTTGATGATCGATTGAATTGCATGTGAATGTCATATGATCAAGGCCATTTTTGAAAACCATTCTCTAGCCAAATTTTCACCCAAAATGCTTAAACATATTTTACCCTTTTTGAACCTTAGCTTTAAACAGTGTGTGAACCCTTATTTTGAAATTCTTTACCTTGAGTTGGGATGAGCTTAATTGTATGTGATAAGAAGGTTCAAGTTTGGGGTTGTTGGGGGAAAGTTGAAAAATCAAGTGAAAAGCATTGAGCTCAAATGTTGTGAAAAGAAAAATTCATGAGAATAAGAAAAGAAAAGAAGAAAAGCATGAAGAAAAGCTTGATGCAAAAGAAAAAGAAAAGGGAAAAGTTGGGTATGAGAGAGATTGGTAAGGAAGAGAGTTGTGCTTAATTGTTGAATATTTTAAAAGCTCTCTTGACTCAAGGATTTTGCATTCTAGAAAAACCAATCCTTTCTTGTTAGCCCAACCTCATTACAAGCCTTGGAAAAGTCCTTTTGATGGCATTTGCATGTAAAGATGTTGACTGTTTGAGATGAATGGCAATTTTATTGCATGTGACTTGTGAACAATAGAGAGTTGGAGTGTCACCTTAAACACTTGAGTGATTGAGTGAAACACTTGCTTGGTATGAATTGTTAAATTTCATGAGTATATTTTTGCTTAGTGGATTGATCATTCATAGTGTATAACATCTATTGTGCAATCTCTGGATTGAAAGCATGCATGCATCTTATTTTGGATTTCACTAAAGATATTGATTTAAGTGATTTTGTCATGTACCTTGAAATTGTTGAGGCATTGGATGACCCAGTATAAAGCCAAGTTTTGTATTGTGTGATGGTTTTGTTTTGTTTTGCTTGAGGACAAGCAAAATTCTAAATTTGGGGTGTTGATGAAGGTTGAAAAACAATGATTTTCATATGTCAATTTGGACCAAATTACACCCTTTACTACTCGGAATGAGCTTAGAATCAAGCAAAACTCAATAAATGAGTCTGGAGAGAGTCAAAACCTGTTTTTAGCGATTTTATGCTTGTTTTGCATTGTTTTGTAGCTAATTTGAGAAAAGTGGAAAATGGAGTTGAAGATACAGGTCGTTGACTCAAGAAAAGAGCAGAAAAATGAAGTTTGAAGAGTCGATGTACCGCCCGGCGGCACACTTAAACCGTCGGGCGGTCCAGGACGAGGAGTAGGCAGCATCTCAAGCTGAGAGAAACCGCCGGGCACTGGCGATTGCCGCCGGGCGCTGGCGAGGGAAACTGCCGGGCGGTGGCGATTGCCGCCGGGTGGTGGCGGCAGGTTATGGGAAACCGCCGAGCGGCACACTTAAACCGCCCGGCGGTGGCACGCTGGACTTGGGCCTGATTTTGACGCGCTCCTCACCTATAAATACCCCTGCTACGAATTCAGAGTCATTCTTTTGATAGGGGAAGACGGCCAGACCTAATTTTGCTTCTCTGGGGAGGATCTCTTGGATGCTTAGGCTCCTTTTCATCTTTTCTAGGGTTTGCTCTTTCATTCTTCTTCCATTTTTCATCTAGTTTCACCATGACTATGGTGAAATAAACCCTATTGTTGTTGGGGAATTCAATGTAATCTTTTGATACTCTCTCTTATTGAAACTATTGATTATTTATATGGTCTCCATATGTTTTGATTGATCATTGTTGGGTTATCATCTGTGCTTAAGGCTTTTATCATTTAACTCATTTGATATATCGTTGTTTGTCGTTATTGACATGGGGACGTGCGTTAATGACATGAACTGGTGAGTAATCTCTTGATTTTGCAATACTACCTAGGGATAGGGGTAGGACGACCAATTGCGCTAACTTTTGTTTTTAATGCGGTATTAATTACTAGGGGAGGCTAGGGATAACAAGCCAGTAATTGATATTAGGCCCTTTTCGCCGAGGGATCGGGTTAAGGGGAGGCTAAGAAAGTCGTATAACAATTGAATCAATCTAATAATCAAGGAGTAGTATGTAAGAGAGAGTGGAATAGATGAAATTGTTAGTACCCAACAACATCCATCCATCCATTGTTTTCACTTGTCAATTGAATCGACATTTATTTTGCATGTTAATATTTGCTCTTAAACCCAATTTATAAATTTTAATTTCTCAAGTCTTTTAATTTTAATTCACGCGAACGAGGAAGCCATACGAGTCTCTTGGGAAACGATACTTGGTCTTACTATTTATATTACTTGTACAATTTGGTACACTTGCCAATCCGTCAACAATAGGCCCCTAGGGTTCGATTCTAGGTGTTGAGATTGATGGGAGTTCCAATTTTAAAGTTCGTTGGTCTCAAAAAATATTGTACTCTAATGGCCTGTTCTCTTTGGATGTTGTTACTGAAGTTGATTTTCTGTGCAAGACAATAAGCCACCCAATGAAGCAAGTGAGGCGTTATTCTTGAGGATGGTAGTCGTGGAACCCTTCATAAGACTTTGTCATGTAGCAGAAAATATTTCAAATTAAAAACAAAAGTAACAACTCTGCTTAGACCATTTTTCCAATAACTGCATGATTCTATTGGGAAACTACCACCCTTACAACATAAGATATAAACAGTAATACTTAAATAGCAAGTTTGAAAATAGGACAAGAATAATTAAAAGAAAAGTTAGGGGTGTGAATAGATGAATTAAAATGTCAGCTTGAATGAAATATCCATATCCTTTATGCTGAAATGCATGCTTCTTGCAGCGTGGAGGAGATCCTCTAATCCTTTGTTTTGTGGATTTTGCAAATCCGGCTTGTGCAGCAACTGCTCTGAGTGCACTGCAAGGTATCACTTCTTGTTACCTACTGAGATAAAATGAAATTAATTGCATGTTTGATTGTCGAGTCATCGTATAGGAAATCATCTCCTCATAAAAGGGGACTTGATGGAGGTTGTGAAAATTGTAGAATTACCTTGTATTTTGGCCTTCTGAACCAATATGTGGCTATTACGTTCCTGAATTTTGTGTCAGTGTTTGGGAACTCGTTGAAAAGGGAGGAATGACATTTAGAATTTGAAGCTGTAACTGTGAGCTTCTGAAAATAGCGTAAAGAATGCAATAAGTCACATTTGAAAATGTAACCAAATAAACTTAATGTTTTGTTATAAAATTTTGAATTGTAACGGGGTAAAACGTTTTAAAGTTGCACTAAATTTATCAATAAAATTCCATATGAACAAGTGTTAAAGTATGATGTGCTTATCTAATTATGATATTACTGTATATTGTATTTAACGGAGCATTTAAAATGGGAAAGTTATCTGTGACTTAGTTGTTTATTCAAACTGGTTACTTCATAGAATTGAAGTGGTGAATACTGTCCGATAATCTTCTACGAACTTGGGATCCCCTTTCTGTAGAGCAACAATTGCTTGTGCCACGTCAGCTTCCAGAATTGTCTTGTATCTACCAGCACAAGAACTCAGTGCTTCCTTTTGAGAATGTTCATGGCTTCCCTGAAGAATTTGTTGGATCTTGTCCAAGGCATTATTTGCTTTGGTTTTGATTACATTGACCATGATTAGAGCTAGCCCTGCGATATCTGCATCGGCACTGCGAGCGTCAGAAGAGAGGTATTGGATACAAAGGTTCTGATGGGGTTTCTGCTTGCATGTTTCTTCTATCAAATTGGCCTTGTTTAGCAGAACGACTCTGCAGTTAGTTGTTGCTGGCAACGAAATTGTTGTTATGATGGACTAATCATAGATGGACTCCAGGCTAGGAATATGATGATGGCAAGTTTGACCATAAACAACTCAGATTAATCAAATTGTTGGGAGATGAAGATAACCACCAAATATGTCTGAAACAATTTGACAAACACCTATCACGGACTCTCTTACAAGTTGAAGAAGCGTTTCTAATTGTGATCAAGAGCGAAAATCCTGGCTTTTTCGCCTTAGTGAGCGAAGAAGATGAAGTGCAAGTGGCGGTGATGGGGCGCGTGAGAAAGGTTATTCGGAATGGGAACAGAGCAATTGGGGTGAAGAAATGATGAAGAACTTTCTGATTTCCAAATCCCTTATTCCCTTTTTAATTTTGCGATGTCATCTTTTAATTTAAATAAAATTTTCATATAATTAAATCAGTAGAAATGTGTTATTAATGTCTGATCCACGTCATCACAGTCTCAACGGCGTCAGTGGAAAGTTAACGGAGAAGGCTTTATTGCCTCAAATTAACTAATATTTGGATTCAATTGGGACAAAAAAAAAACATGAGGACCTAGTTGAGAATTAGGCAAAAATATGAGGACCAAAACATATATTTAACCTTGATTTTATCTATATGGGCACATGTGGGTAGATCTAGACATGAGGGAATTCTCTCGGGAGCAATATTACCTAGACATAGGGATAGGAGAACCGATTGCCTTTAAGCTTTTGTGCGAATGTAATGCGTGAACAATTGTTAGGGAAACAAGACATTGTAAATATTAATTAGGAGTATGCTCTCTTCACTAAGATATTAAGATCAGGGTACAATAGAAAATGGCATTAACATTAATGAAAAATTATAATTCGTAAATATATGAGAGTGGATTAGGATAAGTCAGAAACCCTAACAACACAATTCATCCATATCATTGAACTGCCAATTGATCAACTTTTGCATGTGCATGTTTAATTTTCGTTTTACCATTATAACCCATAAATTTCATTATTCAAGTCTTAAATAATCAACAAATCATATGAAAGTCTAGGCCTATGAGTCTCTAGGGAAACGATACTTGGTCTTACCACTTATGATTACTTGATACGATTCGGTACACTTGCCGGAGTCTTAACAAGTTTTTAATGCCATTGCTGGGGACTCGTGGTTTAACTATTCTAGTAGTGTGATTATCAATTAACTTTCATTTAAAATTTAATCTTTGCTTTTATTTTTGTTCTAATAAATGTTTTCTAGGGTTTTATGCCTAATGTTTGCAGGATGAAATTCAGACAAGAATTTAACTATATGGACACTCAATTCTACCAAAATAATCTCAACCACTGGTGGGAATCTCATTCAAGCATGGATCAAAGCCAATTTGGGCAAGCTATCGAACAATTTGAGGAGTTACAACAACAACAATGGCAGCAACAACACTCTCTATCAATGGCAAAGTTATAGCACGCCCTTCAACAATATATGCAAAATATCATCTCTACTCAGAAAAGCATTGACGCAACATCCAAAAGGATGGAGATGCAAATTGGTCGTATAATTGAAAATTGGATGATTCTAGGGTTAATACTGAAGTTAACCCTAGGAAGGAATGTCAAGCTACTATCACTAGAAGTGAAAAGGTTGTTGATGAGAAAAAGATAGAGAGAGATGATGAAAAGATAGAGGAAAAAGAAATAGAAAGGTTGAGTGAGGAAGATGGAGATGAAGAGAAAGAAAAAGAAGTGGTTGAGAAAAAAGAAGAAAAGAGAATGTGTGTGAAAATAAAGAAAGTAAGAGAAAAGAAAAAGAAAAAATTGAGGGAGAAGAAAAGTAAGAAAAAGAGGATGAGAGGAAAAAAGAAAAGATCATATGAAAAACTCCTTCCTCATGCAAAGAAGCATC
This sequence comes from Vigna radiata var. radiata, assembly GCF_000741045.1. Taxonomy (NCBI): domain Eukaryota; kingdom Viridiplantae; phylum Streptophyta; class Magnoliopsida; order Fabales; family Fabaceae; genus Vigna; species Vigna radiata. Next base: position 10,436,984 of record NC_028357.1, on the reverse strand, counting down.
ATAGGAAGGAAAACAAATGTAAGTGCTTTAAGGAGATCTTCAAGATATTGGAGATTAAAGTTCCTATGATTGAGACATGGAAACGGGTGCTTGGTTTTATCAAATTTATGAAGAAATTCAGCAGAAAGAAGAAAAAGAAAAAAAATATCAAGCAAGGAGAATAACAACACTTATTGATGGGTGTTTGAGCTTAATTGGGTCAAGCTAGTGATGTTAAAGAAGCGCTTGCTGGGAGGCACCCCAGTAACCTAAAAACATTGTTTATTTTGTTATTTGATTATTTTGGTTATGTAATTTTGAATATTGTTAAACAATGTTTATTAGGTAGCATCTACTAAGGGATGCTTAATGATTTAGTATTCACTAAAGGATATAGGAAGGTACACTTACTGATGGGTGTTGGAAAGATTTGCCCTTACTCTTGAGTGCTAGAAAGGTTTGGGTCAGGCTCTTGACGTTAAACAAGCACTACCTGGGAGGCAACCCAATTGATTGATTTACTTCAATTGCATGTTTTAATTCTATTCTAGTTGCATATTAGGGTTTAATTGTTGCATGATTGAGTGAAGTAAGTGGAAATTGCATGAAATTCGAAGATTGAGAGTTGAATTTGCTGATACAGGGTCAATGACGCTTAAGGCGAGCCAAAAAGGGGGATTTAAAAATCACTCTCACCGCTCAACGGTACCCAGCACTGAGCGATGGCGTCGCAGATTGCAATTGTGGGTTTTTAAGTTGGGCTTAGCGTGAGTTGGCCCATTGCACATTTTAATACCCCTTAGGTCTCGCCCAAGCCTCTCCTTCAGAATCCCACTCTCATTTGGCACTCTCAAGCTCTCTCCAAGGCACGCTCCTCACTTTTCCCTTCACCCACCTTCTCAAAAATCCCTTTTCCACCATTTTTGCACCTCTTCATCATCAAAATTTGGGGTTTTTGTGAGATCACAACACTTGGGGTTCATTTTTCACCATCCATAAAGCACTTTGAACATATTTGAAGTCTCTCCACCAAAGTAAGTCATACATTTTACATTCTAGGGTTTTCAAAGCATGAATTTGTATGAGAATGTTAGTCTAAGCATGAAATTTTAGGGCTTTTAATTTTTATGCATGATTAAGTGTATTTGATGTTTGGACTGATTAAATTATATGATTGAGGTCTGGAACGAAGGAAATCGCATGTGGGTGGAGATTAAAGTCCCATGGGGTTGATTTTGAAAAACTACATATGATAGGGTTGAGCGCTGGCTGGTGTTGACGCTGGCTGACGCTAAGCGTCAGCTCTACATGTTTTGTTTATGCTTGCTTATGATGTGGAGGTGATGATGAGGGGTACTATTTTGCCCTCAGCGCTAGTTAGTGATGTGTTTGGACGAGTTTGGTGGTTTGCTAATGCTTAATGAGTCTTTCTTTGGTTTTATGAATTGTGTTTGATGCAGGAATGACTTCCTCATCTAGTAAGAGGATTAAAACCCTTAGAAGTAATAGGAGAGAACCAAAGAGGTTCTATTCTTACAGGTTTTTATCCAGGAGACATGAGCAGCGCCACTCCGTTGTTCAAGAAAGACGCCTTTTGATGGAGAGAAAGGCGGGATGGATTCCAAACTTTGCTCCACAGTTTGGAGAGGAGATAGAAAGTAGACACTGGGAGAGGCTTGCTACTTACCCTGCACCAGCTAATATTGTAGTGGTGAAAAGCTTTACACAAATGCAAAGCCTCTGGGCAACCCTCCAGCAGAGGATTATACAAGCTATGTCCGTGGGAAACTCATACGGTATGATCCTGAATCCATTAATAGATTTCTGAACATAGACTAGATAGGTGTGCAGTGCCAGTACTCACTGAATGTGGAGGAGGGTACTGATTTTGAGGACATAGAAAGCGTACTATGTGTTCCTGGAGGGCACTTTCACAGGAACCAGAATGGTGTGGCTATTCACATCAAGAGAGTTGATCTAACACCACTCGCAAAGTATTGGATTGCATTTTCTCATGCCAAGCTCCCAAGTCTCAAACATTACAATTCACAGGGCTCTGTGCATCTATTGTGTACTGAGGGGATTGAATGTAAACATAGGCCACGTCATTGCAAATGAGATCAAGAGTTGTGCCAACATGGTGAGCAACAAGGCACCATTAGGGCATCCCTCCTTGATCACGCACCTGTGCCAACAAGTTGGGGTGGACATTTCTACTCCATCAGTCAGTACCTCAAAGAGCACCACAGGATCATGGACCAGCACATCGTGTAGAGCCCTTTCAGATGAGGGACATGTACATGTCCATGATGGAGGCCAACCTTGAGTCCATCCACCGGGGGTAGGTGGCCACTGCAGAGATGATTATAGGGATGTACGATACACCTCCTGCACACCGGTGGATGATGGATGAATTCAACAACATGGTGGCTTGGCCGGAGGAACAGGCATAAGGGAGTGGAGCTGGAGCAGCTGAAGCTCTAACCATGGACGAGGATGATGAGGAGAATGATAACTTCGAGGATGTTAAGGATGGAGATGAAGAGGACTCAAACAATAGTATGGGATAAGCTAGGTATTTATCTGGGATGTTTGGAATAACGATTGAGCTTATTAGTGAGGTGTTGAACTCCAGAGTTTTTGATTGAATGATTTTGCTATCTACTTGAAAGCATGAATCATATTGCCTAGGTTTCTATGATTGATTGAATTGCATGTATTTGTCATATGATTGATGAGTCGTTATTTCTTGAACTGTATTTAGTTTATTGCACTTAAATAAACCAGGGAATTGTGTTTAATTTTCTGTTATTTCCCCGTTTTCCGAATTCTGCTTAATTTGGTCGGAAATTCGTAATTGTGCTAATTTGGATTTTCTGAGTTGATTAAGAGCATTTCTGGTTGCAGGGAAGTTGTGGAAACATCATCTGGAGCATTAGGATATGGCATGACACATTCAAAGGCTNAACATTTAGTCATTTAGATTCTAATTAAAGTTGTAATTTCGTTTTCTAGAAGTCCTTAATTAGAATTAGGTGTTTTGGACCCTTTTAGGGGCAATTTTGTAAAAAAAAACCCATGTGTAGGACATGTGTCTTTTAGGTTAGGGTTTTAAATTAGTTGTGGACCTACCTTGGGGGTGATTCTCGGTCTTATGAAGGGAAAATATTGAGCCACCAAATGGACACACTTTATACTCATGGTTTTGAACTTTTCTCTCTTAGGTTTTTCATGTATGAACATGTTCTAAGGGGAGCTTGCTTGGTGCTTCAGATTTTGGCCATTTTCCATGAATAAGATGCAGATTTTCTTCTTCTCTTAACTTACTCTTGGTTTTCTTAGGTTATTGGTGGTGAAAAACCGTTCATTTCTACTTCCATTTGCTTGTTCTTGATGTTGAAGCTTGAGCTTTGGAGCTTGTCTTTGCATTTCCATGGTGGTTGTTGGGTTTGAGTAACTTTATATTTTCGTTTTCCTCTCCCATTTTTGTTGTTACTCACGGTTTTCCTTGCATTTTATTTGGTTGGATGATAAAAATGGAGTTCTATGTGAGTTTTGGGTTGAAGAGAGCTTAAGATGATGTGTGGGTGTTGTGGGTTGAACTCTTTCCTTTCATTTTTCGGTTTTGATGTTTGAAACAAGTATGGGACCAGAGTTTGGGGTTGTTATTGTGGCTGGACAGATTTGGAATTGATAGCTTAGTTATTATTTTCGTTTTTGCAAAGAAACTTGAAGAAATGGAAGATTTGGCTGGGTTGAAGTAGCATATGTTTGGGTTTATTGTTCATGACTTGTTTTGAAGTTGATGCTTGGTCTCTTGGGTGTATGTTTCAATAGAATGGAGGAAGAAAACATGAATGTTGTGTGTTGGTAGAAGATAAACTGAAAATGGAGATAGGAAGGAGGAGAGAAGGTGCATTTAAGTTTTTACCATTTTTGGATAAACATATATGATGCTTATTTTGACTAAGGGAATGTTTCTACTTTGAGATTTGGCTTTTGCATTGTTTCAGCCTAGAATTGCAAGGGTGGTGAGAGGTTTTTGGAGCTTGTTTTCATTTGGTTTAGCTTACTTGGCACATTGGTAGGAGCACCCAAGGTATCTTCCATTTGCACATTGGTCTTTGAAGCATTTTGTTTGTAAAATCACTTGGTAGCTCACGACAATTGAGTATTGGTGTGTGGTTCACGTTTTTTGCTGCATGGAGTAGTGATGGGAAGGTTTTCAATTGGTTGTTTAAAACATATTTTAATTTCTTTTGAGACATGCTGCACATGGGGACAAAAAGACAACAAATTTGGTGGCTCATTGAAGGTTAAAAATTGATTTGGTCTTGGTGGAGAGTAGTGCACGACCATGAGGTTCTTTTTGGCCAATTGGACTTTTAAAATTAATTGCTAATTGTCATTTAGTCAAGTTAATAGCTAGGATTAAATTAGACTTATTGGTTTCTTTGGTTTTTAATTAATTTTGTTAATAGGTTGAGTTTATGTGTTTGAGTTAGTCTTGCATTTCATTATTTTTAACTGTGTTTGTTAATCAGTTTGTAACAGTGTTTGATGTTTGAATGTTGTCTAAGGCTTTTAAAAGTGTTAGTTTAATTACCATGCTAGCTTAAATTAGTTTGTTTGCATGTGTCTTTATTGAGTTCTTCGGTTTTCGCAAACCGTTTTCACAACTCCCCCCCCCTTCCGTGTTAGACTCGATTCTTGAACCGCAAAATTGGTCTTTGGGAGACGACCTAGGGGTCATTCCCTAGCTATAGTGCATTTATTTGCACATCAAATTTGAGTGGATTGCGACAGCCCATCAATGATCAAGGTCGTTTTTGAACAAGTAATAACGATCTAAAAACCGTTATTTTCATACTTAAATTTGATATTAAAACACACCCTTTATGGCTTAGAATGAACTTAAAATCAAGTAAAACACTTAGTTGAGTCTTGTGAGAGTCAAAAGTTGGTGTTAGAGATATTATGCTTGTTTTACATTGTTTTGCAGGGTTTTAAGGTGAATTGAAGATGGAAGTGAAGTAAGGTGGACTTAGACCCATGAAAGAAGGAGAAAAATGATGAAAAGAAGGGTCAAGAGAGTCGCTCAGCGCCAAAATGGACCATTAAGCATCTAGAGTGATTAGAGGGAAACCGCTCAGCGGTAAAACTAACCGCTGAGCGGTCAAAGCGGCAAGAGGGAAACCGCTGAGCGGTGAATTTAGGCGCCTGTGCGGTTGTCTGTTATTATTAGCTAGATTATGTAATCTTTCTGATATCTTTTTGGGCTTAATGAGGGTGGATAAGTTGAAATTGTAAACTGCAACAACTCCATTCATCCATAGTTTCTTAAAGCCAATTGAATCATTGCACTTTCATGTTTTTTTTTTTGTTCTTTGCATACACACCTCAATTTAATTCTTTTCTCAAGTCTTACACAATTTGTTTACATGAAAAGTAAGGCCTAAGCGTCCTTTGGGAAACGATGCTTGGACTTACCCATTCATATTACTTGATAACGATCTGGTACACTTGCCAGGGACTTAACAACAAGCCCTTTCTTAGCCAATGCAAAATTTTTGTCCTATGAAAAAGAACCATGTGTTCTACCCCATTTTGAACCTAAGCCTTAAACAGTATGTGAAATCCCTTTTGAAAAATCTTTACCTTGAGTTAAGTTGAGAATTATTGTGTGGTATTGATTAAGGTTCAAGTTTGGGGTTGTTGGGGAAATTGAAAGAAAAATAAGCATTGAGCTAATATGTTGAGCAAAGCATGAAAAGATGCAAAAGATGAAAAAGAAAAAAAAATAGAAAAGATAGAAAGAAAAGAAAAGCTCAATGAAAGAAAGGGGAAGTTGGGAATAAGTGAAATTGGTAAAAAGAGAGTTTGTGCTTGAACTATGAGTGCTTGAATGACTCTTTTAACTCAAGGATTTTGTGATCTAGAAAAACCAATTTTTCTTGTTAGCCCAACCACATTATAAGCCTTGAAAAAGTCCTTTTGATGACATGGGTGTGTGATGATGATTGATTTTGGTAAATGAAAGGCAATTTTGTTCTATGTGCCATGTGGATAGTAGAGGGAAGGAGTGACCTTTTGAAACACTTGAGTGACTGATTATATTTGTGCTTAGCTAATTGTCCAGTGAGGAATGATTCCATGAATCTATGATTATATTTGTGCTTAGCTAATTGATCATTCATGAGAATAACATCTGTTGGATAGTATATGATTGTGTGAACACCATGGTAAGCATTGCGAATCAAGGCATGTGTTCATCTTGACTAAATTCTATTACTAAGGAGATTTGAGTGATTACTTGTCTTAAAAGAGAGAGATTTGAATATGATTGAACCATTGTGATGATTGGTTGAACACTAAGTTGGATTTTGTTTTCTTGAGGACAAGAAAAGTTCTAAGTTTGGGGTTATGATAACAGTTCAAAAACCGTTATTTTTATACTTAAATTTGATACAAAACACATCCTTTATGACTTAGAAACTAGCTTGAAATCATGCATTTTGCTTAAGTCAGAGAATAAGAGAGTCAAATGTGGTTTTAGTGGTATTATGCTTGTTTTTCCTTGTTTTGGCAGGATTTAACATGAATTGAACGAAGGAAGCTGAAGTAGGAAGGAGTTGGACTCAAGAAAAGATGGAAAAGTACACAAATGAAGAAATGCAGCCACCGCTGAGTGCTAGGACAGCGCTGAGCGCTAGCTTTGCTGAATGAATCTCTGTCAAACGCTTAAGCGCCAATGTCTGAGGGGAGAATTTGAGTATCGCGCCCACCGCTGAGCGCTGGCTTCTTCAGTGAAGTCACTGCCAAACGTTTGGGCGTCAACGTTGAGCGTCCATCTTGAGTATCGTCCATCTTTGGGCCTGGGCAATTTTTTTCTGTTATTTTTATGATCTATTTAAAGACCCAAACGCCCTAGAGAATGTATCTTTTAGCAGAAGGAGAGGCAGAAACACACTCTTCACCCTTTGGAGGCGGATTTTGATGCAGAAGCTCCAATCTATAAGTTCTAGGGTTTATCTTTTCATTCTTTTCATTAATTTCATCTAGACTCACCAGGCCTATGGTGAACTAAACCTTCATTGTTGTTGGGGAAACAATGTAATCCTATTGAAACTCTCATATATTGAATTGATGCTTTATTCATATGCTTTATTTCATTAATTGTTAGAGTTTTTCCTCCATTATCTATGCATGTTTTGTTTAAGACATTATTCAATAACATGATCTTCGATTTTATCTATATGGACACATGTGGGTAGATGTAGACATGAGGGAATTCTCTCGGGAGCAATATTACCTAGACATAGGGATAGGAGGACCAATTGCCTTTAAGCTTCTGTGCGAATGTAATGCATGAACAATTTCCAGGGAGATAAGACATTGTAAACTAGTAATTAGCAGTAGGCTCTCTTCAACAAGACATTGGGATTAGGGTAAATTAGAAGGTGGCATTAACATTAATGAAAAAGTAGAATTCATAAATATATGAGAGTGGATTAGGATAAGTCAGAAACCTCAACAGCACAATTCATCCATATCATTTAACTGCCAATTGATCAACTTTTGCATGTGCATGTTTAATTTTCGTTTTAGCATTATAAACCTTAATTTTCGTTATTCAAGTCTTAAATAATCAACAAATCACATGAAAGTCTAGGCCTATGAGTCTCTAGGGAAACGATACTTGGTCTTACCACTTATTATTAATTGATACGATTTTGTACACTTGTCGGAGTCTAAACAATAATACAAATTAGGATGGTTAGAAGTTAGGAAAAATAGTTAGAAATGGTAATTAGTGTTTGAGTTGCATAATTTTGCAAAAATTGGTGCTGCAAATTATGTAGACTCGTTGAGTGAATGGATTCGCACAACGAGTTACCCTGGCGAGATACTCTCTGCCAGTGCATTCGCATAACGAATAGATGCGTTGTGCGAATGGTTTGAGAGGTTGAGTTTGGTCTCTGTTTGGACTTTCGCATAATGGCTTAGGTGCTCTATGCGAGAGGTTGAGGTATGGAACCTTTGTAAGTTTATTCGCACAATGAGTTTAATCGTTGTATGAATGGTTGTGAAGGGTGGACCTCTGTTTGAGGATTCGCGCAGCGAGTTGGGTCACTGTGCGAAAACCCTCTCAACTCGCTTTGCGAAAGGGTGCGCTAAGCAAATGGTCTAGGTTTAATGTACTCTTTTCTTGATTCATCTTGTTTTATTTGGAATGATGTGGTTGATTATTCTAAGCTATTTGCGTATGTGTATTTAGTCATATGAGCATGAAAGATATTGAGTTGTGAACTTCTATAGGAATGAAGTATGATTTCAATGTTATGTGGCGGTTTCAAGGTGGACTCTCTCGGTGAGATGTTTGTATGTTTAGAATGAATATAGGGACCTCAGTATTGGGGTTATCCTAACACTCTAATGGTCTTTCATTCTCACTTAGAGAGGATTGGTTCATGTGGTGAGAGTAGTAGGAGGTCCTAATGTAGACACTACTTGGAGGTCTATTGTGTGGTAGCGGACTAACCTTGTGTGTGTGGTAGGGTGAAAACCATGGCAATGACTTTGCAAAGCAGTTGAGGCTACCACAAGTGCACAACCCATCATAGCTCAGCATTCATTCTAAGTCTGGACGGTCTAGTCTAGATCATAACATGTTAGGATGTTTGAACGATGTTATCTTGCTTTAGTTATCATGTATATGTTCTATGTTATGTATTTATATGAATGCTTTTATATCTAGCTTACCCTTTTGCTTGTGTTTGTGTTTTGTATGTGTGGTGTTTTTTTTTCCTTTACAATGATCATCCTGTGAGTGTGAACAGAGGGAGATGAGATCTTCGTAGAGGAGGCGCTGGATGGAGAGGATCCAATTGTTTAGTGGTTTTAGGAGTAGTATTGTAAATAAAATTGTAATAAACTAGTTGTTTATAAAGTTTTAAATTTTTATGGTTATTTTGAATAACTGTAAGGTTTATACTTTATACTTTACCTAAATAACTGTCTTGTCTTATCATATATTTGATGACTCATTTATATAATTTATACTATATTTTCAAATATGTTACATAATGAATTTGAATATTAATATATATATATATATATATATATATATATATATATATATATATATATATATATTTTAATATGAGACATTAGACTTAAGGATAAGTCTCTTTTACATCAGTGCATCCTTCAAGAAAAAAATATTTTTATATGAGTATATTATGCTATTTCACATTAACGTGTTCTTAATTATTTCTTTTTAAAAGAAAAAATTTTAATATAAAAAATCTTTACATATTCATACTATATCATTTTTAAATAAGATTATTCATCAATTTTAATATTATTAATATATTTTTAAAAAAATTATAATAAAAATATAATACTAAGATTAATTTTATTTGAATTCGATTAATAAGTGATGTATCGTAATGTAATAAAATTTTATTAATATCTGTCTGATTTTTAACAATTATCATATTAAAAAATTAATATCAATATTAATAAAATTTAAATAAATTATTTATCATTTTTAATTTGAAATTATTAATATTTTTTAAGATTAATTACATATTAGTATTAATTTTTTTCTTTAATAATACGTACATTAATGGTAATTTCTCTTACAGTCAATAATATTAACTGTTAATAGAATTACAATTAGAGTTAATATATCAATATTATAAATTTTTATTATATTAAAAACAAAATGTCTTTATTATTATTATATTGTAATGATTATTTATCGCAATAAGTAAGGACTGGCTGCTACTCCATCATTATTGTGATTAAGGAAGCTAAATAAAATATTGGTTTGAAAATATTTAATTATACAAATTTGAATCGGTAATCATACTAATCCAAATTTAATTTAATATAATTACTTAAATTAAAATAAATATGTATTGAATATTTTTTATTTAAAAAATATAAAAATAATATTCATCTTTAGAAATCACTTTACTTAAGACATTTTAGCTGAGATAGTTTTAAATTGATTTACTAAAAGTACTTTACTCAAGAATATATATTATTGTGAAGATTTTGATCAAGATATTCTTAAACTCAGTTCTGTTAGTCAATTTGTTTATTATAAAGTGTTTTTAACTTTAAGTTTATCAATTACTCGAAAAACTATATTTAACTTTGTTGAGATAATATAATTTAAATTGATAACCATATAAAAATTGTCACGATTTTAATATACATTAACTCTTGACAGATATATTATAAAAACAAATTTATTTATATTTATTTTAAATTATAACTTCAATTTAACGTTTATTTATGTGGTTAGATTTATATAAGTAAGCTACAAACAAATCAATTAACTTAACTATGACAATAAGTTTTATTCATCACAAAAGTTATTTTTTTTTATTTTTCAAAAGTTAATATTAAAATATTATAAATATTGAGTCATTATATTAAAAACAACATACACACTTACTTATATTGTCATAAATTAGTATTTAAACTAGGTTTTACGAACATTAATATTTTAACATTATTTAAAGGTTGACATGAACAATAATTTAATTTTTTTTTTCAACTCTCTGAAATATTTTCTAAAGATAAAATCATATAAAAAATCCATGATTACACCCTACCATAAAACCAATAATTTAATCTCAAAAATTATCTTAATTATTTAGAAAGAAAAAATATGTATCAAATAAAATTGAATTTTAAATTTTAGTTTTAGTTTGAATATTATCTAATTTAATAGATCAAATGAACATGAATGAAACATAATTTAATCTAAATTAAAAATTAGTTTTAAAATAATTGTTTAAAACTCTTTAACAAAATTTGTATTAATATAATTATTTTTTTATCAATAAAGTCTGTTTTGAGAAGTCGTCTCACATGGGAAAAACAAAATAAAGAAAAGAATTTTAATATTTATATAAAAGTTGTGGTTGTGGTATATTTGGGAGCAGTTTTCAAGATGGTTATGGGTTCAGAAAAAATCAAGTGAATGAAAGTAAGTGAGTGGCCTGATTGGTACCGAAGGGAGGCCCATACACTCATCAATTAATTCTCCTCAGCCTAATTGTTCAAGTACAATTATACTCAACACACTTATTTAGGTGAGATCATTTAATTATTGCACGTATAGAAAACATTCAATTTAACTTATCATGTTCAATTTAACTATAATTAGAAATAAAAATGTATTACCATTATTTTCTAATACTTTTATAACTTTTTAAATTATATTTTAGTTCTTTATTTTTTTTTAAATACACTTTTCTTCCAAATGTGTTATTGAGAAGTATTTATATGGTTACTCTTGTTAGAATATATTTAAAATGTAATTAAATATTATTTATATATTACGGTATGATATTTAAAATTTCATTTAAAACCTAAATATGAAGAAAAAATATTCAATTTTTTATTTGAGTTTATTTAATCTTTTATATTTTATTTTCTTAAAATGGGACAAAATATTTCATTAACCAGATTGTTTTTAGATATAAGAATACATTAATCCCTGAAAATAAGTCAAGGACGGTTAGACCTTATATTTAGATAGTCCAATTCATAAAGATTAAGGGCACATGACTTAGAATGGGCTTTTCTAAAAATCAGATTCTTCATTTAACCATTTTTCCTTCTCTCTCTAGAAACCATTTCACATAGTTGTTCTGCCTTCTCTCTAGAATTCCAACTCATTCAACCGTTTAATTTTTGGTTTGAAGGTGCTTAAGCGTGCACGAAGTCAAGAGCTTCACTTTGAACCGATCAGTTTCTTAATATCATTCTGATAAGTGGTCTTTTTGTTTCCCTCCACCATTTTGATACCTAGAGTTTGGGGTTCTACTGATTTCATGCAATTAGAGCGGTCCTCATTCTAATTTCTGTTAAGTCATAACTCTAAGAACTATTTTCTACAAGCCAATATGGGGTTTATAGGTGCTGTTGTGTTCTGGGTGAGACTCCATTAGGGCGTTTTCAAACTAGTTGTACTTTGAGAAACCCAGGTAGAAACCTAGGTAAGGGGAGCTAATTATTTTGTATGAATTTATTTTAGAAAAATATATGCAGGTTGAATGTTGAACTGGTGTGTTCTTGTGAAGTTGTTCTACGATTTAATTATTATTGGATGTTATAACTAAGACTGTGAAATTGTGCTTAAATAATTTGTGCTTTGGTGTTGAACTAGTACATTTAGAAATTTATGTTTGTAAGTGTCTCTGTTGAAATTAATCTGTTTTGGTTGAAATTAATCTCGTTGGAGGGTTTGGAGTAAGGGCTCTGTGATAACATGTATATGGGTATTAAATAGGTGTACAGGTACTGTTTAAGGTTGTTGTGAGAGGGAGTGAAATATTAAAATTAGGCATTTCAGATTTAGCGCATAAAAGAACAGGGTAGATAATTTAAATAAATTGATTGTTAATTGTTGAGAGCCTTTCTTTGTTGGTAGGATAAAGGAACCTTAAAAACCTGAGTAGGCACATCCTTGATCATAGAGCAGCCCTGACCCGGTTCAATCAGTTGTGACTAGTCATATGTACTGGCGTCAAAGGTGAGTTTGATGCGTTCAGACATCTGGGTCCTCTCCGGTGACCGATTGGGGGAAAGTAAGATCTCTACTATGATGAAAATAAAATAAAACAAGTTTATTGTAGATGCATAAAGTTATCATGCGTTAATATTTGGTCAGCTATAAATTTAGGAAGTTAGTCACTGTGTGTTTGGAATTTAAGGATCTATATGTATATATATATATATATATATATATATATATTAGTTTAATATAATATAAATTTATATATTTATAAGGATACAATTGTTAAGTCCCTGGCAAGTGTACCAGATCGTTATCAAGTAATATAAATGGGTAAATCCAAGTATCGTTTTCCAAAGGACTTTTAGGCCTTACGTTTCAAGTAAATTAATCGCGTAAAAAGAATTAAGTTGGTGTTTGTATGCAAAGAACAAAAGTAAACATGCAAATGCAGTGATTCAATTGGCTTTAAGAAACTATGGATGAATGGAGTTGTTGGGGTTTACAATTTCATCTTATCCACCCTCATATATCTACTCTTCTTATTTAATTAGTTTATTTATCATATTGTCATGCAAACTTTCTTAGTCTACCCTTAACCCAATCCCATGGTGAAAAAAGCCTATTACTAATTACCGGCTTGCTATCCCTAGCCTCCCCTAGTAATTAATAATGCATGATAAGCGGAAGCAAAATACAATTGATCGTCCTACCGCTATCCCTAAGCGGTATTAG
>NC_028357.1:10417983-10423385 GCF_000741045.1 Vigna radiata var. radiata | reverse complement strand
TAGGGTTTAGTTCACCATAATCATGGTGAAACTAGATGAAATATGATGAAAGAATGGAAGAAATAACCCTAAACTTGGTAGATTGGAGCCTAAGCATCCAAGGAACCTCCTCCAAGGTGTGTGGCATAGCTCTGGACGTTTTTCTCTGCCAAAAGCATGTGTTTTGATTTGCATTGGGGCTATATATAAGCCCAAAAAGATAACAGAAAGATTATAGAATCTAGCTAATAAAAACAGACAACCGCCCAGGCGCCTAAATTCACCGTTAAGCGGTTTCCCTCTAGCGGTTTAGACCGCTCAGTAGTCAGTTTTAGCATTGAGCGGTTTCCCTCTAATCACTCTAGACGCTGAGCGGTCCATTCTGGCACTCAGCGGTTCACTTGACCCTTCTTTTCATCCTTTTTCTTCCTCATTCACGGGTCTAGGTCCACCTTCTTGACTTCCATCTTCAATCCAACTTAAGACCCTGCAAAACAATGTAAAAACATGCATAATATATCTAAAACCAAATTTTGACTCTCACAAGACTCAACTAAGTGTTTTACTTGATTTTAAGATCATTCTAAGCCATAGAGGGTGTGTTTTGATATCAAATTTAAGTATGAAAATAACGGTTTTTAGACCGTTATCACAACCCCAAACTTGGAACTTTGCTTGTCCTCAAGCAAACAAGACAAAACTTGGCTTTCCACTTCTTCATCAAACAATTCAACACTTTTCAAAATTCCTTTTTCTCACAAGTTATTATACAATTCAGATTTCAGTGGAATCCTATAAAGATGCATACATGCTTTCAATCCCATTTAGTTCACATAATCAATCTTTTTCCAACAGATGTTTTGTTCATGAATGATCAATCAACTAAGCATAGATTTAAACATGGATTTAAAAATTCTTACCAAGCTACTGTTTCACTCAATCACTCAAGTGTTTAGGAGGTCACTCTACTCTCTACTGTTCACATGTCACATAAAACAATATTGCCATTCAACTAAAACAATCAAAATCTACAAGGACTTTTTCCAAGGCTTGTAATGTGGCTGGGCTATCAAGAAAAATTGGTTTTTCTAGAATACAAAATCTTTTAGTTGAGAGAGTTTAAATCATCATTCAAAGTTCAAGTACACTCTCTTTTTAACCAATCTCACTCATTCCCAACTTCTTCCCTTTTTCCTTTTTTACATTGAGTTCACTTTTCATGCTTTTTCTTTCTTCTTCTACTTTCTTTTTCTCATGCATTTTTCTTTTTCAACTTTTGAACTCAATGTTTTTTTTTCTTTTGCCTTTCACTTTCCCTATACAACCCCAAACTTGAACCTTTTCAACACATATAATTATCCTCAACCCAACTCAAGGTAATTAATTCAATTCAAACAAGGGTTTTCGTACTGTTTAAGGCCAAGGTTCAAAAAGGGTATATCATTTAAAACACTTTGGGTGAAAATTTGGCTAAGTAAGGGCTTTCAAGCATGGCCTTGATCATTTAACATAAACATGCAATTCAATCAATTATCAAGATTAAGTCAATATCATTCATGATTCCCTGTGAACAGTGCATCAATGAAAACTCCGAAGCTCAATACCTCACACAATCATGCTTTCTCACTTTTCATTCATCAATCCTAGTTAGCATCAAAATCACAATCATAAACCACTTACTCATTTGTTCACATAATTAGTGAACCATTAACCTGGATATCAACATTCACACATTCTCAATCATCATCCACAATCAATCATCACTAGTAAATAACTCATCATGTAATAAAATTAAACCATCATCAGAATCAGTGTACAAGCCAAGCAAAGACACAAAAATAAAATTTAACCTATACTACTAATTCAAAGTACAAAAGAAAAAGAAACATAAAACCTGGGTTGCCTCCCAAAAGTGCTATTTTAACGTCATTAGCTTGACCCGATAAAGCCCAAACACCCATCAGTAGGTGTTGATATTCTATGTTGGCGTTCTTCCTTCCTTCATGACACCAACAAAATCTCAAAAATTTCCTTGTCACCAACTCTAAGGATACTTAATCTCAAGAGTGCGCTCTGTCTGCTTTGATAGTCTTGAAAACCCATAACCTATTCTGAAATTTCATTGGTGCGCCAAGTTTGGGTTTGTCACTTTCACATCAGGGTGTTGGTGAACCAATTCTCCTTCCTTATCTGCCTCCTGATGATCTTGTGTTCCTAGTACAAATTTTATCCTACACATAGTAAAGAACACTGCACTAGAGCACAAAATTAACCCAAAAATAAAAACAATAAAAGATATTTTTTTATTTTAATTTTCGTTTTTTTTAATTTTTTTTTTAAAAACAGAAAAACAACAAAAAAATAGAAAAAGATATATATATTTTTTTAAAATAAAAACGGAAAAATAAAAACAGATAAAGATATATTATATATATATTTTTTAAATAAAGATAGAAAAATAAGAACAGAAAAATAAAAACAGAAAAATAAAAACGGAAAGATAAAAATAGAAAGATACTCCCCTTGCATGATATTCTTTTCTTTTTCTTCTTGCTACTAAATTTTTTCAAAAAGTTGAGAACGCTAAGCACCTTTTTTCATGTCTCAATCATAGGAATTTTAATCTCCAATTTCTTGAAGATTTCAATAAAGCACTTAAACGTCTTTTCTTTCCTATGATATTTCTTTTGATGAGGAAAAAGTTTTGCATATGATCTTTTCTTCTTTCCTCTCTTCCTCTTTTTCTCAGTCTTCTCCCTCAACTTTCTCTTTTTCTCTTTTCTTCTTTTCTTTATTTTTGCATATTTTTTCTTTTTTCTTTTTTCTCAACCACTGCTTTTTCTCCCTCATCATCATTATCTTCTTCAACCAACTTTTCTGTTTCTTCTTCCTTTAAATCTCTCTATCTTTTCTTACTCTATCTTCTCCTCCTTTTTATCCAATTTTTTCTCCTCTATCTTTTCTTCCCCAAACCTCTCCTCCTTTTCCTCCAATTTTTTCTCCTCTATCTTCTCTTCCTCAATCTTCTCCTCCTTTTTATCCAATTTTTTCTCCTCTATCTTTTCTTCCTCAATCTTCTCCTCCTTTTTCTCGAATTTTTTCTCCTCTATCTTTTCTTCCTCAATCTTCTCCTCCTTTTTCTCCATTTTTTTTCTCCTCAACAACCATTTTTGTTTCTATCTCTTCTATCTTTTTCACCTCTCTCTCTCTTATCCTCATCAACAACCTCATGAATTTGTGTCTCCAAATTCCTGAAGGTAACTTCATAGCTCTTGTAATCGTACTTCTCCAAGAATTTGTCGAACTTTTCATTAAAGTTTTTGACTTGTTCCGTCACATCAGCTATCTGATGACATAGTTATTGCTCATCCTCCCATGTTTCTATTGATAAAGAAAGTTGATGTTGCCATAAACGTTGTTCAGCTTCCCCCAACGTTTCTTTTCACAAAGATGATTGTTTCCCAAATTGGCTTTGATACATATTTGAATTAGGTTCCCACCAGTGGTTGAAATAATCTTGATAGAATTGAGTGCCCATATAGTCAAATTCTTGTCCATACTGCATTATGCAAATGTTAGGCACAAAACCCTAGAAAACATTTATTAGAACAAAAATAAAAATAAACATAAAATCAAGTCCAATTTAATCAGTTTACATGACTAGATAAGTTAAACCACGAGTCCCCAGCAACGACGCCAAAAACTTGTTAAGTCCTTAGCAAGTGTACCAGATCGTTATCAAGTAATATAAATGGGTAAGTCCAAGTATCGTTATCAAGTAATATAAATGGCTAACTCCAAGTATAGCCTCTTAGGCCTTACGTTTCATGTAAACTAATCGTGTAAGACTTGAGAAAAGAATTAAGTTGGTCTTTGTATGCAAAGAACAAAAGTAAACATGCAAATGCAATGATTAAATTGGCTTTAAGAAACTATGGATGAATGGAGTTGTTGGGCTTTACAATCTCATCTTATCCATCTTCATATATCTACTCTTCATATTTAATTAACTTATTTCTCATATTGTCATGCAAACATTCTTAGTCCACCCTTAACCCAATCCCTTGGTGAAAAGAGCCTATTACTAATTACTGGCTTGCTATCCCTAGTCTCCCATAGTAATTAATAATGCATGATAAGCGGATGCAAAATACAATTGATCGTCCTACCCCTATCCCTAGGAGGTATTAGCATAATCAAGGAATTCAACACCAATTCATGACATTACTGTACGTTTCCCTATCAATAAAGACAAATAACATTTACCGAATGAGTTAAACGATAAAAACATTAAGCAATGGTGAAGACCCCAACAATTGATAAATCAAGCATATGCAAGCAAATAAAATAAATAAGAATTTTGATATATGAGAGTTTCAAAAGATTACATTGTTCCCCAACAACCTAGAGTTTAGTTTACCATAATCATGGTGAAACTAGATGAAATATGATGAAAGAATGGAAGAAATAACCGTAAACTTGGTAGATTGGAGCCTAAGCATCCAAGGAACCTCCTCCAAGGTGTGTGGAATAGCTCTGGATGTTTTTCTCTAGCAAAAGAATGTGTTCTGATTCGCACTGGGGCTATATATAAGCCCAAAAAGATAACAGAAAGATTACAGAATCTAGCTAATAAAAACAGACAACCGCCCAGGCGTCTAAATTCACCGCTCAACGGTTTTCCTCTAGCCGTTTGGACCGCTCAACGGTCAATTTTACCGCTGAGCGATTTCCCTCTAATCGCTCTGGATGCTCAGTGGTCCATTCTGGCGCTCAGCGGTTCACTTGACCCTTCTTTTCATCCTTTTTCTTCCTCTTTCACGGGTCTAAGTCCACCTTTCTTTACTTCCATCTTCAATTCACCTTAAAACCCTGCAAAACAATGTAAAAACATGCATAATATCTCTAAAACCAACTTTTGACTCTCACAAGACTCAACGAAGTGTTTTACTTGATTTTAAGCTCATTTTAAGCCATAGAGGGTGTGTTTGATATCAAATTTAAGTATTAAAATAACGGTTTTTAGACAGGCTGTGGCCCCCTGCCGCCGGGCGGTGGCACGATTAGGGGCAAACCGCTGGGTGGCATAAGTGTGCCGCCGGGCGGTTGTCCGCTGGGCCTGGGCCTGTTTTCTGTGACGCTCATCAACTATAAATAGCCTTCTTACGATTTCATTCTCATTCTTTTGACAGAAGAGGGCGGCGACACCTAATTTTCACTCTCTGGAGAGGATCTCCTGGATGCTTAGGCTCCTTTTCATCTTATCTAGGGTTTGCTTTTCCATTCTTCCATTATTTTCATCTAGATTCACCATGACAATGGTGAACTAAACCCTATTGTTGTTGGGGGAAACAATGTAATCTTTTGATACTCTCTTTTATTGAAACTCTTGNTTATTTATATAATTTCCATATGCTTTGATT
>NC_028357.1:10379477-10417793 GCF_000741045.1 Vigna radiata var. radiata | reverse complement strand
TCATGAACTGGTGAGTGATTCCTTGATTAAGCAATACCACCTAGGGATAGGGGTAGGACGATCAATTGTTTTTCACTTCTGCTCTATAATGCATTATTAATNNNTAGGGGAGGCTAGGGATAGCAAGCCAGTAATTAGTAATAGGCTCTTTTCGCCGAGGGATCGAGTTAAGGGTAGGCCAAGAAAGTTGCATAAGAATTAGTTAATCAAGCAAATAAATCAAGAGGAGTATATAAGAGAGAGCGGATAAGATGAAATTGTAAACCCCCAACAACTCCATTCATCCATCGTTTTCTTCTCGTCAATTGAATCAATTTCTTTTGCATGTTTATATTTTGTTCTCATACCCAATTAATTAATTTTTATTTTCAAGTCTTACGATCTTAATTCACACGAACGATAAGGCCTTTCGAGTCTCTTGGGAAACGATACTTGGACTTACCATTTTATTATTACTTGAACGATTTGGTACGCTTGCCAATCCGTTAACAGGGCCACCGCCCGACGGTTTGCCTCTAATCGCAAATCCGCCCAGCGCCCACGCCAGGTGCCTTCTCCTTGCCTTGGACCGCCCAGCGGTGAATTTTGCCGCCGGGCGGTTTCTTGACTCTTCTTTTCTTCAATTTTCTTCCTCTATCTTGAGTCTAAGACCTTCATCTTCAACCCCAATCTTCACTTTCATCAAAATCACTACAAAACAATGCAAAACAAGCATAATATCGCTAAAAATAGCTTTTGACTCTTGACTGAGTCATTTATTGAGTTTTACTTGATTCTAAGCTCGTTCTAAGTCTTAAAGGGTGTAATTTGGTCTAAATTGACATATGAAAATAACTGTTTTTCAACCGTTATCAATATGTTGATTGGGGCAAAAAGTATATGATTAAAAAGTGATGAAAGTACGATCCAAGTGGTAAATCAAGTTCCATCTGCGTAGAATCTCTTGGTGAGATTCTTAGTGTTTTGGAATGAAAGAAGGAGCTTAGTCTTGGGGTCTTCCTGACGTCCAATGGCCTTTCTTCTCACGTAGAGAGGATTGGACCATGTGGTGAGGAGTAGCAGGAGCTCTTAGTCTTGGAGGCTTCTAGTATGCTCCAAGGCACGGAACAGGCTAACCTCGTGAGTGTGGCAGGGTGGGGAACCCAGGTTTCATAAGCCACCATGGGTGCAAGACCCGCCATAGCTCGACTCTCATTCTAAAGTCCGGACGAGTCAAGTCTAGTAATTAACATGCTAAGATATATGCCTTAATCTGTTCTGATTTGAAATTAACTCTTGTATATGCTATGTTTGACATGATGCATGCTTTTTATATAATTAGCTCACCCTTGCACTGCTTGTGTTTGTACCATGTTTGCGTATGTCTTTCTTTTGCAAAGATCATCCACTTGGATGTGAGCAGAGGTAAATGATGTTTCACTAGAGCATGTCTTGGAAGGAAATGAAGATGTTGTTGCCTAGACTCTCTAGGACTCTCTCAGTTCTTTTATGTTCTTTTGAAACACTTTCAGCTTAAGTTATTTTGAGATACTCTCTAGCACTTTAAGTTTTGAATTTTCAGTTATTTCAAGGATGATTGTACTCCTAATGTTTCAAGTACATCTCTAACTGCTTTCTTTTATTATAATAGATGACGTCTAGATTATATATACATGTCGTATATTATTTCCAGAAAAATAAAATAATGTTGTTTGATAACTACATTAATTCTATAGTTTATTTCTATTTCATAAAATTAATAATAAATGCTTTTGTTCATGTGAAAGAATTTGAACTTTAGTTGCTTTTATAACATCTCAATTTTTTACACCATTAAATTATTATAGAATTTGTTATACCTTTAATATGACAAAGTAATCAATTCAAAAAAAATATATAAAACGTTATTATAAATATTTAGATATGACTTATAACAGTAAAAGATATCCAAAATTTTGCATCATTATTAGATATTAAACTGACCAATAATATAATAAGTATTTACTAAAAGAAAGAAACTGAACCTGAATGTCCTACTTTACTTCTTAACTTCATCTCTTTCTAGCATTTGCTCACCAGAGATATTTCCTCCTAAGCTCACACCATTAAGGTAATCATTACAAAAGAGATAACAAGCACACACAAATAGACAAAGATAAAGGGATAAGCTAAAATACCAAAGGAGCATTCATACACTTTAAAACCATAATATCACAATTATCATTTCAATCAAACAATACAAAAATAAGCATATCAACTCTCACAACAAGAAAAACCTAAATATATAAATAATCTCTAGACTTTGGCCTATTGGGGAACATGCACGTGTGTGGTGAAACAACATATCACCCAAACTATCACACAAGGTTGATCCATCAAACACCTATGGTCAAACTGACCCTAGGCTAAGGATCTCCTGCTACTCCTCACAACATAGTCACCCCTCTCTACTTGAAATTTGATGATTATTGGAGCATCAAAAACATTTCCCCATTTCAGAGCTCCTACAACAATACATTACACATAAGCACAACACAAGAATATTCCTCGTGGAATTCCTTTCACCACATACATAAACCAAATACATTTTTATCATCACCATCAGAATATCACATTAACAAGTATCATACATACCACCATTTTTATCAACCATAATCATATACAAATCCCACATCATTATAATTAATATGCATAAACAATTCCAACCCAAATTAACATTACAAAACAACAACAAAATTAAAGGAAAACTCAAAACAGACACCTAATAACAAAACTGTGAGAAAAAACACTCATGAAACATAAAAGTAATAGGGCGCGCACAACACCTAGACTTGACACTCAGCTATTGCACAAAACTACCCAAACCTATAGAGGAGAAGTGACACTCAACGCCTAATTTTTACCGCTCAGCGCCCAAAAGTTAAAGAGCTCATTCACTTTGTGACGTTCAGCGCCCAAAGTGACGCTCAATGTCCTAGACTGTAGTGACTCTCAGGTTTAGGAGCGTTCAACACCACATAGGGCCACTCATCGCTATACTAGATGACAACAACTTATTTTCCGATTTTGGTGCACCTCGGAACTATCCAAAAGACCAAATTGGTCTCCTTGACATTAGAATTTACGCAAAAACATGTTTATGATTGAAATTGAGTACCTATTTTCTCATTTGGTTAGGAACAAGATGCACTATATCAACTCAACCATTAAAAAACTCATTTATTCAATTATAAATGTTATAAAATAGAAATCAGCAAACTAAGTGTTCAAACAAGTCATAATTAACTCAAAAACAAACCTCAAACCTTCAGTTTCATCACAGAATAACTCTTTTAGAGTTTTACCTGTCAAAACCCCCAAAATGGACCAAAAGCCAGCCTAAAACTCAACCTATCGACTACCTCAATATTCAACAACAAATATCACTAACTATAACCTTAACTCTTCATCTCAATAGATAAAAACAAGTATTAATTAACTAGCATTCTCAATAATACTCTTTCAATTTAAATCACACATATAATTCAGTTTCAAGAAATTATACCATACACAACATGATCTCATGCAAACTCAATCTCTTAATCAAACTCAATCATACCAACTAAGATAAACAAAGCACTAAAATGATAGAAAATAATGTTTAGCTTCCCTTAATTGACCAATAACCAAACCACTCTAGAGAATCTAACATAGTCCCAAATGCACAGGTTGTCATATATGCTCCTAGGAACCATAGAATCACGATCAGGATACGTCCTTAGGACCACTAATCAGTAAAGACTCATATTGAATACTTAAAAGACACATCTAAGCTAGTGGACCCACATGCAACTGATATAAGAAAAGACCAAAGAAAAGGATTGAAAACTCAACTTACTCAAACGAAGAAATTGATAGGTCTAGATTGAAGAACTCACTACAATGATCAATCCTATGATCTCAATTCTTCAACCAAACAAGCAGAGCTAAAGAACCCTTAAAGAAAAAATCAGATAGCTCTAGAAAAATGATTTTTAAATAAATCATGTGTTTTTAAAATAATGAAATGAAACTGTTTATATTAAAATCATTTAATATTAAAACAGTTAGTTCTTATTATTTTTAAACCACTCTCATTACTAAAATGTCATTTTTTGGGTTTAAATTTAAATATGATTATTACAAATTTAAAAATGTGTTTAACGTACTTTATTGTTGTCTTTTTATAAAAATGTATGTAAAAATACATGTGTTAATTTTTTTATAATAAAAAATATATTAGTATACAATACAAATTATTGAAATAAAATTTATTATTAAATTATAAAATAACTTTTAATTATTAAAATAAAAATACTATAAAATTATAAAATAAATTTTAATTATTAATATAAAGAATATTACCATATTATAAAATGGTTTTTAATTTTTATAGTGATATTATAAATAATTCTATTATTGTGTAAATAGTTGTTTTTATTATAAAGGTAATTTTTTTTTATAATCTTAGATAATTATTTTTATTCTGTAAATAATTTTAGTATAAATATTTATTTAAATTTGAAAAGATAGTTATTTTAAAAGTTAAAATGGGTAAAAATTTCTGTACGATAAAATAAATAATATTCTTTATTAATATTACAGACATGTAGTGTGGATAAATGAATTGTTGTAACAATTAACAGTGTGTTATCACTAATATTTTTAAACTTTCCTTATATTTACTTGTAATTATCTAATTCTTCTAAAAAATACAAATTAGTGTGTGATAAATGATATCTTTGAATCTTGTATAATCAAAAGATATTATTAATTTTATATTTTCATTTGAAGGGAAGAAATATTCTTGTCATATACATCATATACATGTCATGGAGACATAAGCAAATCCTCATACACATGTGGTTTTGGCATATAACTTTAGAGTGTGAATTGAACTGAACATTTATGCATGTACACCCGTAATTTGTACAACCTTGCCAGCTATAATAACAGTTGGTTGCAACTTACAGGGGCATCCATAAACATTTTCATTAAATATTTGCGGGTTTAATATATAAGCAAATCACTTTAAGTTAATTAAAATATGATTTTTATATCAAATTATAATAATAACAGGGCAAAACCAAACCTTGTAAATATATGAATTATATAAAAAATAGTAACTGTCTTTCCCAAACTTTTGGTGATTTAATTTTCAAAGAAAAATAAATATGGGTATGTATATGTGATTTGAGATAACAATCTTTTAATTATAATTAGTGCATAACTTTTCACAAACATTAATTATTTTAAATTATATATTATTTTAGTTCACCATAAAATCTATCATGAAATACTTAACTTTTCTTTTCACATAACCACTCCTAAGAAAATTAATCTATTATATAACACAACTATTATTATAAGTTAAGATACCAATATGCTTTTACTTATTTTTTGGAATATTTTGACAAATTTAACATTTTAGTTTGCTCATATAATTCTTCTGCAAAAATGTATGTAATAGCATATGGTACCTTTGACTTTTTCTCTTAGTGGTAATAAAATGAACATATAATATTTTTATTAAAAACGCATGTTAAGCTTTTGTAAAAGTCAATCTCAATAAAAATTTCAAAATGGTTTACCTTCTTCAAATTCTAACTTTTATTTGTAAATTTTAATATTTTAACTGTTTAATTATATTTTGAATTCCTATAACTTTAGATAAATTTCTTTTTAGTCTCTAAAATTAAAAAAAAAAATCATTTGACTTCTTCAAACTTACCAATGAAATAGATTTTAGTTGCTAAACACTAAATTGAAATGATTAAAAACTCTAACAAGTTACTCTATTTAAATCGAAGACACCTCTAAGATGACTTGTTATAAGCATATAGTAAATTGTTAAAGAATAAAAGTAGTATAATTTGGGTAAAGTAAACATATATTATTATTTAAGTATAAAGCTTAATAGAAAAAAATTATCTAATCATATTTTATTTTAGAAAAACCAATATTTATTTGAGATATTTTTATCTTTACTTTCTCAACACTTTTATGAATGATATGTTCATATGTTTGTAGATGAAAGTTTATATTAGATATCATAGTGAAGAGTAGAACGTTTTAACCGAATAAAAAATAATTTTTGAGTACGGTTTTTCTACACATTTCTCTTGAGTTGGTGTTATGAAATTGGTTGTATATTTGGGATACGACTTTGTTAACACTCTGACAAATGTATCAGATCGTATCAAGTAATAAATAAACGGTAAGCCCAAGTATCGTCTCCCAAAAGGACTATTAGGCCTAAATGTTCATGTGATTAATAGAAATCATGAGACTTGAATAAATAATAAGTTGAGTTTTAAATGCAAAACAAGAAGTAAACATGCATGCAAATGTTTGATCAATTGGCAGTAAAAGATATGGATGAATGGTATTGTTAGGGTTTACGGTTTCATCTTAATTCACTCTCAAATATCTACTATTCTTATTAGATTCAAATTTGTTATCAATGTTTATGCCACTTTCTATTTTACTCTAAATCCGATCTCTCGGTGAAAAGAGCCTAATCATAATTACTAGTTTACTATGTCTAGTCTCCCTAGCAATTATTCATGCAATACACACAAAAGCTTAAGGCAATTAATGTTCTTATTCCTATCTCTAGGTAATATTCATTATCAAGAGTAATTCTTCATGTCTAGACACAACTATACATCTCCATATAGAAAGAATCAAAAATGATACTTTTGAATAACGTCTTATACAAAGCATTAGCAAGAACGGAGGAAAAACTCAAACTATTGATAAAAACAAGTATATGAATAAAATAAGAAATTCGATATAAGAGAGTTTCAAAGAACTACATGGTTCCCCAACAACAAAATCTTAAGAGAAGATTGAGAACTTCATTGACTGATCAGACTAGCACTGCTGAAGGTGTATTTCTTGTGATAAGAAAAGATTTATGAACTTGTTGATTGTGTTGTTCTCTGTTCGTGCACAACAGCAAGAAGAGTGAGAGCTCTTGGACTTTGAGAAGGGATTCTCAAAGGAATTCTGCAACAGGAATGCATGGTTTTGTGTGTGCAGGTATATTCGTTTCTATATTTGATTGTTTGAGTGGGAAAGATGTTTACATTGTGAGAGTGGGTTCAATGTAAAACCTTTGGTGTAATTCTCCAATCATTATAGTGAAATATCCTTCAATCAAGGTTGATTGGAAGGGTGACTGGATGTAGGCATTGATGCCAAACCAGGATAAAAATTATGTTTGATCTTCTATCCTTATCTCTTTACATTTTCATTACATACGTACTTTTCTTACTGTGCAAGAAAGATTTCAAGATCATTCCAATTCTGCAAAAAGATTTAAAAAGTGCACGTTTGTATAAAACACCAATTCACCTTGGTTAATTATTTGTGAGAAACAAACTTAATTATTTCTAACAATCTTGATTCTATAGTAAACTAAAAAAATCGATGATAGATTCAAAAAAGATTTCTATGCATTAGTTTTTTAGTTTAAAAAATAATTGTTTCAATTAGGTAAAATGAATATTTCTTATTATATGTAACATAGTTATTAAGAAAATGAAATTATATATTTATAAAGAAAAGATGATTGTTCATGACAAATAATTAATGAACTTTGAAGTGTAAACATAATTGAGATATAAAAGGTTTATTGTGATGTCTCTAACATCCTATTTCAATAGTTTAAACACTATTAAGGAAACATCATTTATTCAATAAATTAGAATAGTTAACCAGATAAAAAGTATATAAAAGTGCTTGTCAGTTATCCAAAAACATAATTATAAGTTAGATTCATATATATAACTCTAAAAAAACAATTTACTTATATACAAAAGGTTTCTAGAATTACAATCCAAAAGAAAACATTAACTATGTTAATCAACTAAGCATATGCACCATCACCTTTAAGAGCCTACTCTAAAGAAATCTCATCTCCTTCTGTTCACACCCATCAGGTGATCATTTCAAATCATACAACAAGCACAAATAAACAACAACACAAGAAGGGTAAGCTAATATTATAAAAGAATTCAATCATGAAATTATAAAACATCATATAACATAATTCATTTCTAAATCAAATCAAACCTAAGCATACAGATAAATTCTAGACTTGACCAATCCAAATATATGTATTGATGTTAGACTATGAAAAGTTGTACACTTGTAGTGGTGGAATAGATGGCTTCCCCCAAGCTGCCACAAAAGGTTAGTTTATCTACCACATATATGGCCAAAGGATGCCAAACAATAGACTAAGACCTCTTGCTACTCCTCGCCACCTAATCCCTTTCTCTATCTAAGATAGAGTGATTATTGGAGTGTCAGGATAACTTCTAAGGTTGTTTCCACACATCAATATATTACTTCGCTTGAAACAACCATCAAGAGTTTCACCTTAGAAACTCTTTTCAAACTATACTACAATATATACATAACCTCATGCACAAACAATCATAATATTCAATATATATTACTAAACAAACTTTAAAGTATCAATATATCTTCCACCCATAAGAAATAAAAGAAAAGAAATAAAAAACCCATACTGTTAATAGGGCGCCCAACGTCAGAATATTGGCGCTCAACGCTAGACCTGTAATAAGCAAGTGATGCTCAACGCCCAAATACACCATTCAACTCCCAAACCTTAGAGAGCTCACTAACTTCTTGGCGCTCAACACCCAAAGTGGCGTTCAACGCCCAAAATGGTGGTCAGTGTCATAGAGCTCATGGACTCTTGGGTTTGACAGCACTAAGCTTCATATAAGACCGCTCAATGCCATACCAGATGAGAATAACTTGTTTTTTTGGTCTAGGTTCACCTACGACCTATTCAAATGACCAAATTAGTTTCTTAAACATTAGGATTGATGCAAAACATGTTTATGGTTAAAATTCAGTACCACTTTGCTCATTTGGTCAGAACTAGATGCATTAGACCTATCTTTTTGGTCAATTGATCAAAACCTTTGCATGCATATTTAATTTTTGTTTTCGCATTCTAAACACCAAGTTTCGTTATACAAGTCTTAAATAATCAAGAAATCACATGAACGTTTAGGCCTATGAATCTCTAGGAAAACGATACTCGGACTTACCGTTTATTATTACTTGATATGATTCGATACACTTGTCAGACCCTTAACAATATGGTATATGTTTTAGATAATCAGACATCTTTATAAAATTCTATGTATATTATTGATTTTTTTTATTAAAAAATGTCTCATTATTTTACAACACCTATTAACTCTAATACTCTATTTCTTAAATTATTTATAATAAAAAAATAAATGTCAAAATAGTAAATGTAACGTGAGTGCAAAATTTATTAAGTTAAAAATATCATGATATACAACAAAATTTACAAATATGATTCCGATGATTACTCAACCACTGAGTTTTAGCCTCTTTTTAAGTCCTTTTTTCAATTAAGCAAACTTACTTTTTTAATTAATTTTCACATATATTTGTTTTTTCTAATCCGTCAATTTTTTAATCCCAAAACAAAGACTTATACTGAATTAACCAGTCCATACACATTAGGCAGAGTGGCAGTATTATGGGTATTTATATTATTATTACTTACACCCACTCACGTTCTAGATCCTACTAACCCTACGAAAATTAAAATAACAACTAGAGTAGCTGTTTGGCTCAGATTTTATTTGACACTAAACGTGATTTACGATCCTAAGTTCGAATTAATTACAAACAAATTGATGGTGTGTGATAAAATTCAATTTATTTCTCACACTTTAGGGTTTTTGGGTGCACGAGCCACCATTTTATAATGAAGATATGCAGGGTTTGTCCTATTACTATATGTTGTGGTTTGGTTAAGATGCACCTCGAAGATTTCGGGGACAAAAGAAACTGATTAACTTGCATTGGTTTTCAAAAGATGCACTTTGCTTGATGTTTTGACCCCGCAAAAGTTTTGGATATTAATTATCTTTTTTAAATGCTTTAAAATGGAAAGCAATTTCTTTTTCATCAACATATTTATAAACATTATTTGATTTGTAAATATTAGTATTTGATATTATAAAATGCCAACTTAATATTCAATTTTTGAAAGATCAACTTCATTTGCTGTGTGTATTTAAGTAATTAAAGAACTAACTATCTTAGGTGTTCATCAAAATAGTAATAAAGACATTAGAGGTAATTAATTGGGGGTGTCCTATATTTTTTTTAGTCCTACAATAGGTTGATGCGAGTTATATTATTCATCAAGCGGAAGTTTTAAAAGAAAGGACAAATGTAATTTTAATTCTTATCAAAATTGATATATATTTCTATGTTTATCAAAAGTGATACAGTTTAACCTTTGTTGAAATATTGAAGATTCTTTTTTTGTTGAAATGTAAACATTAAAAATATATTAATTTTCATATAAATTAAAATCAAAATTTAAAATAGTTTTCAGGAAATGACCACAAAAACAGACTTACTCTGCGTTTGTAACACAGTAAGGAAACTTTCTCGTGAGAAATGGATGAAAAATCAATTTTGAATATTGTTTTATGATAAATAATTTCGAAGATAAGTCGCAAAAACGAGGTTTATAAAAGGTTTAAATTCTTTTTTATATCTAAGTTAAGTTTTGATATTGGATATTTAGGTATGAAAATTTGTGATTTGTTGTTTATTAAGTGTTATCATGAGGACTGTTTTGATATATTTTTAAAAGCAAAGACTAAATTGAACATGATATGTTTAAATTAGGAATAAAAGAGATTTAAACATTTATAAAATAAAAAGGCGGAGAAATTGACAATAAAAAAGTGAAAGCGTGGTGGAATTATTTATATAAACTCGTGCACATCCTCGATAGTTTCAATTTCGTTTTATCAAAATAATTTCATTTTAAATTTTTTCTTTTCTCTTTCACTTTTTCTTTTCTTTCCTCCTGATAAAACAAAAACTTAGGATTAAGTGCATGAAATGGAAGAAAAAGAGAAAAGAAAAATAATGTAATGATAAGAAAAAGGGGAAAAAAAGAATGCATTTAATATTTTGGTTTTAAAATGCTGAAGAAGTAAGAAGTAGTGAGTGAGATGGGTGTAAGTGTAGCAGTGTTCGAGCACATATTTTACGAATAAAATAATGAAGGGTTTCCCTACTCTTGTCTTTCTTTCCATAGCCTCAAAAAATTAATTTCTACCTTCTCAACTAACCAGAGCCTTCTTTATATACTCTAAGGTGATTTATATGGGAAGAATTATATTAAAATAAGTATTAGGTTTAATATTTTTTTTCTAATATTTTTTTTCAATTATTCAATGTAAGTTTTCAATTTTTTTTTTCTCAAAATGATTCACGATTTTGTTAAAAATATTTAATATGATATTTTATTAAATTAGTATTGATATTGTTTACCGGTAATATAATCAAGGTATAACATGACATTTTAAAAGAGTTGATTCTCTCTCGTTAAAACTATCAAATTAATACTACTTTTTAAGGCAACTTTAGTATTGTCAAGTAGTATTCTAGAAAGAGGATATGGTTAAATTAACCCTGAGCTGTCTCTCAATGAATACGAAATTGCTTTTCAATATTTGACTCTTATAAATGCTATGTAATGCTCAAGAATAAAAGTGAGAAACTATGCTAATGAAGTTAATGTTTGAAGAATAAATAGGAAACTTAGAAAAAATTATAATGAAATAGGCTAATTCCACTACTTTTCGGTTATCAACATATCATTGTTCAATAGATTATTATTCGATTTTCAAATTAATTAAAGTACATTCTCAATTACTTTGAGGGTGATCTCACAATTAATCAAAGTAGATTCTCAATCAAATGCAATACCTTTCTAGATTATTCACAATGAATTCAATCAAAGTACATTATCAATCAAATCCTATTGTGTTCAATCATGTTTATTCCTAAATCTCCTAACCAGATTCAAAACTAATTAATCAAAATAAATTCTCAATTAATTATAGTTGAAATTATTTCCACCAACCAAAGTACATTCTCCATTAGTAACAAAAACCCATTTAATCATATGAAAGTTCCTAAATTCAACCAAAGTAAATTCTCAATTAAACTTAGAAACCCTTGAACTCATCTGATCAATAGGCATATAGATTCAAACACCTTATGATACAAAAATCATTGCTTTTAATATGATTGAGAGATGAAAGACATAGAAAAAGAATAACTCAAATTAATAATCAAAAGAAATAAATACATTAATTCAACTTAACCTCAAAATCCATAATGAAATTACAGTGGAATAACCCTAGAAGCTTAGCCTTCCATGAATGGAGTGAAATACATGGTAAAATAAAAGTGAGAGAAATGGTGGATAAAAACACTCAGTTTTATAAAAAGTGTTATAAAATTAAATTTGGTAACAATTTTGTAATAAAAGGAACAATATTACAACGGTTAGTCTTTGAACCCATGTAATTTGATATTAAAAGCACTCCTTTTCACAATGTCATTTCTCACTACCCACTGGTTTCTAAATCCTAATCCAACTTTTCTTTCTTCATCTTCATTTTCTCTGAACGCATGCAACATATTCATTTTCATCTTCATCTTTCATCTTTCATCTTTCCTTTTGGTTGTGGACTTCTAATGCTTGTGACCAAATCGATATTCATGAAATATCCAACTTCGATGTCTTTGCATTTTAGGTTTTGCCAAATCATATTTTATTGGCTCGTCACTGTCAATTTACTCTTTGTCATCGCTCAATTCATCTTCGCAACTCTAGTCTTTGTCCCCACTTCTCTCTTTGTCATCGCCGAAAATAGTAAATAGCAACAATGTTCTTTTCGAGTTACCATGGGCTTGATGCTTGAGACTTGGTGCTACAAGAGCAAGACTAACCACAACTTCTACCTCTTCTTTCATGTTTTTGTTTTTTTTTTCAATTTAAGATTTGCTTGGTATTTTTGTTTTGTTTATTATTTGTAAACTATAATTGGTGAGGTTTTCAATTTTTATTGTGCTTGTACGGATTAGACCCTATTTCATGAAAAAGGTTTGTCCTTTCTTCCCCACTCATTATTATTGGATTTGAGGATTTTTTTTTATTTTGATAATGAAAGAGTTTAGTTATCTTTGTGGCAATATTCTCTACACTTTCAATTCAGTTCTCACTAATCAATCATATTTGCAACAACTATTGGTGTTCTTTTATCATTAGTAAAATCTTCCACAATAAAATTTGTAGTTCATGTTTTATTTTGAATTCAGTTTGTTTCACTTTTTGCCTCACCTAATAGTTGGATCCTTGGTAGGAATGATAGTTAAAATATTCATAGCAATCTTCACCAGTGATTTCTATTTGTTAATTTTTTTATAAAAAAAAGCATGCATGTTACATCAACTAGATTTATAATTGATGTAAACAAGATACACTTTTTACATAAGTCAAATCTACATTAGTGAGTTAACCGACGTAAAATGTAGAAAATAATCGTTGTAATAGACATTTTGGGTATTGTGTGATACGCAAATCATGAGCCACATTCTTCCTTCATTAGTGTAGCGAAGAATTTTTATGTCGATTAGAAAAGACTTTTTATGTCAGTTATGAAACTGACATAGATATAACTGATATAGAAAGTTTTCACTTTCTATGTTGGTTATGCTACAAATGACATAGAAAATCTCACTCTTATTCCATTCCCAAGTTCTCCATGAAACCCTAATTCTACCCTAAGCGACACAATTTACCCCAACCTCATGTTCATCGTCGTTACCAATTACTCCCTCCTCTGTGTCCTTCGTCTCTTCGTTCACATTTGCGAGGTTTGCATTCTCATTTTCCCTTTTTTCACCTTCAATACCACTTTTGTCACACACTTCTTTGCCAAGGAGGTTTAAGACTCCAATATCAACATAACAAACACAATAAACACACTGTGATACTCTCCCAATAAATACTAACAACAAGCCTAATAAACACAATAACATATTAAGGTTGAAGGAAGACCAGAGTAAGAACAACAACAGTGAGAGCGACTTCTGGGAGAACGAAAGCGACCACTAGTGAGAGGGAAAAAACAAGAGCGACACAAAGTGTAGTGAAAGGGAGAATAAGAGAGCGAACAACAATTGTAGAGAGAGGGAGAAGACGAGAGCAAAAATGAAGTGCAGCGATAGGAAGAAGATGAGAGCCACGAACAAGAGTTGACAAGATAAGAGTTAGTACGAAGGAGAAGAGTAATGTAAGGAGGAAAACATTACACGTGGAATAGTCAAGTGCAGCGTGAGGGAAGAATGGGGAAGAAGGTAGATTAAAGATTATATACTGATTATAATGAAGAATCCACATAATATATGTTTTTTAAATTTTAAAAAAATATATGCAACACTTTCTATGCCAATTCTAGATATTGTAACTCTCACTTTCTAAGTCGCTTCTATGTATAACTGGCATAGAAAGTCTTCTCTTTTATTATGAAATTTCCCTTGTTCACTTCCTATGTTGGTTATAGTGATAACAAGCTTAGAAAGTTTTATTATATTTATAATTATGTCACCATGTCACTTATTATGTTAGGTATTATAACCTAATATAATAAATTGGTTATAATTTAATGACGTTGTAAACTATTTTTATGTTAGTGGTACTATTAGTTTAAATAATTTGTCATGTGTACAAAGTCATCATTCTATTAAGTACACTAATGTTAGTTTAATAAAATATATTTTTTAATAAAAATAGAGACCGATATTAAGACAAAATAAATTAAAAAATTGCATTGAATAATTTGGGCAAATATTAAGACTAAAATTGGTATTATATCTAAGTTTTAATTCCTTTCCATCAATTATATATATATATATATATATATATATATATATATATATATATATATATATATATATATATATATATATATTTATTGTAAATTAAACTTTACCATGTATACACTTTGTTGAACTATTAGTTGTGTACGTATGTTCCTTTAAGTTAGTTCTTTTTGTTGTAACTTTAACTAATACTATTTTGTCGTTTTATATTAGGGAGTGTTGAGCAACGTATAGTTGTCCCAGAAAGAAACAATTTAATGATTATTTAGTTAAATACATTATATGGTTATTTCAATTTTATTTTTGTGCTTGTTCTTAGTCTTTAATCGATGTGATTTGCTTTGATAATTTGGAAGTTATTTTATAATTTTTGGACATAATTTAGCACTTGGTGTACAGTAACGGGTGTTATAATTTGTCGGTTGTGTATCTTCTCAATTTATATAAAAAAAAAAACAAAACAATTATAAATGTGACTTTCTTTTATTTTATTTTTTTCTAAATGCTTGTCTGATTGCACTTTTCAACTCTTAATTTTTGCACACTTTTACTTGTTACCCCCGTATCCTCTTTGATGCAATGCATTTTCCATGTTTTTTTTCTTCAAGTGGAATGAATGTTCTATTCTTACCACTTTGACCCGAAAAGTGAAGTTAGTTACTAGTCCCCTCTTAGCCACTACCTAGTTTAAAAAAATTAAAGCTACCAATAACAACCTTTTTTTTTAATCACAGGTACAACAATAATGCAATTGACTAAGTATATCTGAGGGCACGTACACAGTTGTTACTTGCTGATTTCAGAATCTAAGAGGATAGAGAAATTTAGAGGAGTAATAGATACAAAACTTTAGCTTTAAGTTCTTTATTTATGTATTTATGATGAATTTGTAGTAAATAAATATAATCACATAAGTGTTTGAAGAATGTGAAAAAGAAAAAAAATTGCAGTATTTTGTACATCCCAACTGTTAAAATATTAACCTTAATATTATAGAATGATCATATATTTAATAAATTAATAGTTAAACAAAATGTATGCACGAAATTGTTATCGTTATTCAAATATAATTGTAATAGTAAAATATATACAAGAAAGATAAGTTTAACAAATTCTTTTATACTTAAGAGTTAAAGTTCAATATGAAGTTTGTCAAAAGAATATATATATATATAACCAGTTGAACTAAAATTTTAATCCAAGTTTTTTTCCATCTTTGTCTCCTAAAATTTGATTTAGAGAGAACTTATCATTTGTTTACATCGTAAAGATGATCATTGTAAATAAGAGAGCAGGCAAACACCAAACACAATGAAAAGAATCAGCTAATTTTATCAGAGAAGACAAATATAATCATTTATAAACATCAAATTTTAATTAATCATCAATCAGTACCAATTTCATAAACATCCAACTATTTACTCTAAACTTGATTATCCAAATAAATATATTGATATCGAACTCTAGGGGTCCTACACCCAGAGTTGGTGCAACAACTCATCCACACCAACTACCATACTTTGAGGTTCATTCGTCAAACATCTATGGCTAATCAATGACCATTAGACTAAGGACCTTCTGCTACTCTATACCACATAACTATCATTCTCTTCTTGAGATTAAAAGTTATTGAGAGTGTCAAAATAATCCCTAATCACAAGCATCCTATAGACACACATTTTACACAATCATCTTAAGGACTGCTCCTTGAAATCCTTATACCATCATATATAATTTCGCACTCACAAAATCATCTGATTCCAACTTTAAATCAAACTCGTATATAGTTGGATGATCGGTGTTTTAAGTAATGAGACTCCTTAACAAAAATTTTACTTATACCTTCTACTTTTAATATTAAAATAACATGCACTAGTAAAAAAAGGATTCTAACTCGCACATTACACTTCGATTTCAAAAAGACTGAAGCATATCAAAACGTAGTAGCAATACCATAATTTTTACCACACTATATACCTCGGTTCAAAATGAACTAATGCCTAAAGATCACACTGTTTCGGTTGTTAGGGTTAATCGAGGCATATAACACTACAAAAAGCATTAAGTAATACGTAGCGTCTGACACTTATCTGGTGAGGGTGTTATTGCCTCAATTGCCTGGGGAGCCGAGGCGTATACCCTTACCCTTCTTGCCAAATCACCTTGTTGCCTCTATCATTTACTGATTGAAGAAGGATACTGCCTCGGTTCAACCAGCGAGGTAGTATATCCTGCTAGAAACCTGCTCCCTCTAAAAGAGAACGTTCTAAATTCATTTAAGTCAATTCGATACTGCCTCAATTGTTGGGAAGTGAGGCCATACACTGTTTTTGCCTCGGTTGAGCACCAAATCGAGGCCTGTGGGGTCAAATTATTTTCAAAAATGCCATTTACTGAAATGTTTAGGCATCAGTTGCTCTAACAGTCAAGGTAGTAGGGTGGTTTTGCTTCGGTTAAGTGGATGAACCGAGGTAATATGTTTTTTCTGGATTTACATCTCCAGAATCGCGAACAGTTTTCTTCACGCAATATTTCTTCTTCTTCTACGCCATTACCCTTGTTCTTCCTCCACCACTTCCCATTTCTAGCGCCTCCCTCGCTACCCCTCCCCCTCCGCGGTCATCGCATCTCCGTCGCCGTTCTCGCCCCGCCTTTGTGGTCGTTCTCGCCTATGCCTCCTCCTTCGCTCCGTTGCACTATTGTCATGGTTCGCCGCTACTTGCGTTCATTGCTGCCACCTCCCTTGTTGTTGCACCATTAATTTCGTCGTTGCTGCCTCCGGTGCTTCCTCCAACGGCTTCACTCTTCTACCACTACTGTAGCCTCCACCGCTGTTGCCTTCACCGCTGCTTCCATCTCGCTGCCTGCAGTTCGTGGACGAATTACTCTCCATCTCGCTTCCTCTATCTCTTTTGCGTGCCTCTATCAAGGTTAGTTCATTGTCTTTGTGTGTTATATATTGGTCATAATACTAGCAATTATATATTGTTATTTGGTCATTAGATTGATATGTATTTCATAATAATTATTGTCAGATGATATATTGGTGATAGGATTATAAATTTTATTATTCTTTGGTGATTAAGATGGATATGGGTTTGACAATTTTTGTTATGAAATTGATATATTGGTTATTGTTATTTGATGACTAGATTGATCTAATGGATACATAATGCTTATGGTATTAAATTGGTTGATTTGCTGATGAAATAAAGTTTAAGGTTAGGAATCATGACACTAATTAATGTGTTGTTTGTTTTTGTGTAGATGTTGTAGTTTTTGACCGGCTTTCACGCTCTCAGGCTTCAATTCTTAAAATTTTCCTTTTAATAAGAACATATAATTATTTGTTTTCTTGAATATATTGTTTGCTTCAATATATTGTTTGCTTGAATATATTGCATGTTGCATATGTAATTATTTGTTTTCTTGAATATATATTGTTGTTGTAAATTAGCCTTAGTTTCCTGTTTGAGATTCAATACAAAATTTATTTACTATCTCCAAAGTTTTTTGAAGAAATGTACTTTTTAAAAATGAATAGAGTGGAGATAGTAATAATAATTTACAAGTATTGAATCTTGAATTGTCCGATTGGACAGTTTAAGAAGAGTAATAAATTTTTCACACTATATTAATACATATCAATTTTAATATACATGTCTTAAATTTCATGAAATTTTGCAGTTGTGTTTGGTGTTGATCTTCTGGTGCATATTTGATTGTGATTTATAATCACTTTCATTTCATGTAACCTGAAGACCAATGCGAAATGTTGGCAGAATTTCGTGAAATTTAGATATGTTGTTTAAGATTTATATGTTGAATAAAGTAAAAAAAATGAATCTTCCTGAATGGGATAAGGTCAAACCTTGAATACAAAAATAATCAAAGTGATCAATCAAGATTATTGAAATTGTGTAAAAAATTTCAGTAAATATGCGTATGGATCGATAGTGGATTAATTCACTATGCATCAGTGTCGAGTATGAGAGAGGGGTAGAAGAATTTATACAGTTTGCGCAACGTAATGCGAGTACAAGTTGAACGCAACCGATATTAGGGAACATCTTATTTGGGATGGCTATACAACATGGATATGGCACAATGAATTAATAGACTTTCCAACTCTCTCTCCAACTGAAAATGTATATGATTCCACCATGGATATGAAAGATCGACCGGAAAAAAGATAACTTATGAACATTGTTGAGATTGTTGATAGGGGGAACATTGGTTTAGTTGAACCCACAAAATTTCAGTAATATTTGAGTTTTTTATGATGACAACGCATAATTAATAACACATGTGTATTATGCGTTAGATGTTTTATGCTTACATTTTATATGCTTATATGAGAACATGATTGTGTTGTTGTTGTGTTGTTCATTGCATTTCACTGTGTTATATATGTGATTTTTACATGAATGCATGACACTTGATTTTGGAAAAGAAAAACCACAAGCACTAATGTTGAATTTTAATTGTGTGGCAAAACAACAGTTTTAAATTGATTTCATTATGGGATGAGTCGATTAAAACTCGTGTCTTTGTACAAACCTTTTTCAAGGTGTGCTATGAGATTTTTCAAAGAAATTTTTTTTTCAAAACTATGATTTACACTGTTACATAGTGTTAAGACTCCGACAAGTGTACTGAATCGTATCAAGTAATATAAACGGTAAGACCGAGTATCGTTTCCCTAGAGACTCATTGGCCTAGACATTCATGTGATTTTTTGATTATTTAAGACTTGAGAAACGAAATTTAGGGTTTATAATGCAAAAACGAAATTAAACATGCATGCAAAGGTTGATTAATTGACCAAAGAATAAACGTAGGTGAATTATATGGATGAATTGTGTTGTTGGGGTTTTCGACTTATCCTAATCCACTCTCATGTATTTACGAATTCTATTCCTTCATTAATGTTAATGCCACTTTCTAATTTACCCTAAACCCGATGTCTCAGTGAAAAGAGTCTACTCCTAATTACTAGTTTACAATGTCTTGTCTCCCTAGCAATTGATCATAAATTACATTCTCACAGAAGCTTAAGGAAATCGGTCCTCCTATCCCTATGTTTAGGTAATATTGCTCCCGAGAGAATTCCCCCATGTCTAGATTTCCCCGTATGTGTCCATATCAGTAAAATCAAAGATCACGCTATTGAATGAATTAAACAAAGCATGCATAGAGAATAGAGGAAAAACTCTAACAATTAATGAAGTAAAGCATATAGATTGATAAAACAATTTAATACATGAGAGTTTCAAAGGATTACATCGTTTCCCCAACAACAATGGAGGTTTAGTTCACCATGGACATGGTAAAACAATGAAAGGAATGAAAGATAAAACCCTAGAATTTTTAGATTGGAGCTTCTGCATCCAAAATCCACCTCCAAGGGGTGAAAAGTGTGTTTCTACGTCTCCTTTTGCCAAAAGATACCCTCTCTGGGTCATGCAA
Source organism: Vigna radiata var. radiata (assembly GCF_000741045.1). Lineage (NCBI taxonomy): Eukaryota > Viridiplantae > Streptophyta > Magnoliopsida > Fabales > Fabaceae > Vigna > Vigna radiata. The sequence continues at coordinate 10,397,543 of NC_028357.1, read as the reverse complement.
ATCTATTTATAGTTCATTAAAATCAGTAAAAAATAGCCCAGGCCCAAGCGGTAGGTGTGGCACTCAAGATTAACACTCAGCGTTGACGCCTAGGCGTTTGATAGTGGATTCACTGAAGAGGTTGGCGCTCAACGGCAAAGTAGCGATCAACGATGGGCGCGATACTTAAATTCTCCCCTCAGCGTTGAACTGGCGCTCAACGGTGGTTACGATTATTCCTTTGTGCACTTTTCCATCTTCTCTTGAGTCCAACTCCTTCCTACTTCCGCTTCCTTCATCCAATTCATGTTAATTCCTACCAAAACAAGGAAAACCAAGCATAAAACCACCTTTGACTCTCATATTCTCTAACTTAAGCAAAATGCATGATTTCGAGTTAATTTCTAAGTCATAAAGGGTATGTTTAATGTCAAATTTAAGTATAAAAATAAAAGTTTTTGAACCGTTATCACAACCCCAAACTTAGTACTTTGCTTGTCCTCAAGCAAACAAGATGCAACTCAGTCACCAATCATCACAATGGTTCAATCACATTCAAAAACTCTTTCTTTCAAGACAAGTAATCTCTCAAATTTGCTCATCAATAGAATTTAGTCAAGATACACACATGCCTTGATTCTCAATGCTCATCATGGTGTTCACACAATTACATAATACCCAATAGATGCTATACTCATGAGTGATCAATTAGCTAAGCACAAATATAATTATAGATTCATGGAATCTTCCTCACCAGACAAACTGTTTCACTCAATCCCTCAGGTGTTTCAAGAGGTCACTCCTTCCCTTTACTATCAATCATGTCACATAGAACAAAACTGCCTTTCATTTACCACAACCAAACATTATCACACACACATGCCATCACAACGACATTTTCATGTCTTATAATGAGGCTAGGCTAATAAGAAAATTGGTTTTTCTATTTTAAAAGACTTTAATTTTACGATTCACCAATTTACCCCCCCCCCTCTTGGTGTGAGAAATTAATAGACATGATCCGCAATGTTGGAGCAGAAGCTTTTACCCAAGCGCATGTGTATGAAACGATGTTCACTGGTGTAGAGACTCATTTGTATTTTGGTTCAACTAAGCTCACATGAAAAATGTTGAACACATGCTTCAAAGAAGCTACACGGCTGGCTGCACCATGCAATCCTACTTGCTTCCTTTGGTTGGCACACATATTGGTTGCCTACAAAACAAGGTAAAAGTATTTAGATTAAGGAGAATCTTTCTAAGACTTTAGATAAGGAAAGAGTTTTGGAAATCTTTATTCTACTTCCCTTTCTTTAGTCTTAGGTGTAGTTGATACTTCTTTGGATGGGAAGTCCCTCAAGGGGTTGCCATCAGAAAGTCCTCTATAACATCGGTTCAAGCCACAACCGAGTAGAAAGGCTGGCAAAAAAGCAAAAACTAAAAAATAAAAAACACTTTACTGCCTCGGTTCAGGTCTCAATCGAGATAGTAGAGTCTAAGATATTGCTTCAATTTAGAAGGAACTAAGGCGTAAAGTCATTTGAAAAAGAAAAAGAAAATTAAAAACACTCTACAACCTTGGTTCAGGTCCCAACCGAGGCAGTAGAGTCCGAGATACTTCCTCGGTTCAGAAGGAATTGAGGTGTAAAGTCATTCGAAAAAAAAAACTCTACTGCTTCGGCTACCTTTAAACCGAAGCAAAATTCTACGCCTTTTTGTCTCTCTTGTATATGCCTCGGTTCAGGACGAAAATAACCGTTGTCGTTTTCCTTGACCGCAGTCTCATTATTTAAAACACTTTATTAAGTCTTAAGACTCTATTTTGTAGGTTAATAAATATTTTATCTTTTATATTAAATCTTTTGTTATGGATTTATGATTAATTTTTGTATAAATTGAATGTTTCTAAATATATTTAGAAATAAAAGTATATTTCGAAACTGAATTTTATTAGAAACGTTGTAAGATGTGTCTAAACTTAAAAACAAGAAATACCAAAAATGGTAAATGCATTAAAATAGTAAAATAAAACTTGGAAAAATGCATAAAGTAAAAGAGGGAAAATGAAATGGTTGAAGCAAATAAAGGTGTAGGAATATAGAAGAAAAAGATAAATAATAAATAATTGAAATGAGATAGTTGAAAACATTGTAGTCACTTATGCAAAATTCAAGTGAGTACTTATAGATTCTAGGTTTAATACCTATTTTGGTCCCTTCTTTGGGAGGGTTTGTTCAAAGTGGTCCCTCCTTTTTTCAAAAGTTCACTTAAGTCCTACCTTTTGCAAAAACTGTTCAAAGTGGTCCTTTTTGCTAACGGCGTTAAGTTTCCTAACGGCAGAGCTGCCAAGTGTGTAACATCTGATTATGTGGCATTGTTAATTATTTTAAAAAATCTATATAATTGTGACGTGTAAATTATATTAATTAGGGTAAAATAAAAAAAGGAATTAGAGGTAATTAGGGTGAGAAGATGAAAACGCCACTGATAGAAAGGAAACAGAGGAACCAGGTTTTAATTCTGTATATCAGAGGAAAAGCTTAACAAGACGCAGAAGGTTACAATACATAAAAACCAGAAAGGTGTTGCCTCCCTGTGATTCTATCAAGAAAGAGTTCTAAGATCCTCTTTAGGAATAGCAGTGATTTTTCTTTCAACTGTACAAAAATACTGTAATTAGTTCTATCAGAACCAAAACCTGAGTTCAAGCAATGAATTTCTTGCATAGTCCTAGACACAGGTTCCTCTCACCCTTTACCCTCTTCATCCAACGCCGATGGAAGAAACCCACCATTTCCGCCCAAACCCGTTTGGAGGACAGAGTACGAGACCCCCACTTTGACAAACTCATGACTCACCTCAACAAACTATACCTTGTCCTCGAAATCCACCACCTCATGTCCACACGCAAGTGCGCTCCCTTCGTCTCCCTCACCCTAATGTCCCGCTGGAGAAACATCCTCGGACTCAATGTCCCTACGGGCTCCTTCCTCCACAAATACCCTAATTCCTTTCTTTATTTTACCCTAATTAATATAATTTACACGTCACAATTATATAGATTTTTTAAAACAATTAACAATGCCACATAATCAGATGTTACACACCTGGCAGCTCTGCCGTTAGGGAACTTAACGCCGTTAGCAAAAAGGACCACTTTGAACAGTTTTTGCAAAAGATAGGACTTAAGTGAACTTTTGAAAAAAGGAGGGACCACTTTGAACAAACCCTCCCAAAGGAGGGACCAAAATAGGTATTAAACCTAGATTCTAATATCTTATTGCAAGTATAATATTCATAGCATACAAATCATAATTATCCATACCCTCAACCATTTTTAATCTTCAATCTCAAAGCTTTAAACATTTTTTGGCATATAATAATGTTGTCTCGGACACTATTTATATTTGGTGTTATATTTTGAGTAATAATAAATATATTTTTTGTTTTGTTTTTGAAGTTTGGAAGGAGAGAGATAATTGTATATAAAAATATTTAATTTCATACTAAATTAAGCTTTTGATAATGGTTTAAAACATCGTTATTTGTCACATGATTTTGAGCCAAAAAACACTCTTTTTCACTTAGAAACTTGCTTGAACTCATCCTTTTTGAATAAATTGTGTGAATGCTGACGGATTGGCAAGCGTACCAAATCGTTCAAGTAATATAATTGGTAAAACCCAATATCGTTCTTCCCAAGAGACTCGAATGGCTTTCTCGTTCACGTGAATTAAAATAATAAGACTTGAAAATAAAAATTAATAAATTGATTTGAGAACAAAAATATTAACATGCAAAAGAGATTGATTTAATTGACAAAAGAAAACAATTGATGAATGGAGTTGTTGGGGGGTTACAATTTCATCTAATCCGCTCTCTCTTATCTACTCCTCTTGAATTATTAGTTTGATTAGTTAATTGTCATGCAACTTTCTTAGCCTACCCTTAACCCGATCTCTCGACGAAAAGAGCCTAATATTAACTACTGGCTTGCTATCCCTAGCCTCCCCTAGCAATTAATACCGCATTACAAAGCAGAAGTTAACGCAATTGATCGTCCTACCCCTATCCCTAGGTGGTATTGCAAAATCAAGAAATTATTCATCAGGTCATGAGATTACTGTACGTCCCTGTATCAATAAAGACAAACAACAGTTACCGAATGAGTTAAACGATAAAGGCCTTAAGCACAGATGAGAACCCAATAATTAACAATCAAACATATGGAAACCATATAAATAATCAAGAGTTTCAATAAAAGAGAGTATCAAAAGATTACATTGTTTCCCCCAACAACAATAGGGTTTAGTTCACCATAGACATGGTGAAACTAGATGAAAAATGGAAGAAGAATGGAAAAGCAAACCCTAGAAAAGATGAAAAGGAGCCTAAACATCCAAGAGATCCTCTCCAGAGAGCAAAATTAGGTCTGGCCGTCCTCCCTCTTCAAAAGAATGACTCTGAACTCGCAGTAAGGGTATTTATAGATGAGTAGCGCAGCAGAAAACAGGCTCAGGCCCAACTGACCACCGCCCGGCGGTTTAATTGTGCCGCCCGACGGTTTCCCATAATCCTCCAAACCGCCCGGCGACAATCGTCACCGCCCGACGGTTTCCCTCAGAACCGCCCAACGCCAACGCCAGTGTCTACTACTCACCCTGGACCGTCCAACGGTGTAAGTTGTCGCCGGGCGGTACGTCGACTCTTCAAATCTTCAATTTTCTTCTCTTTTCTTGAGTCTACGACCTTTATCTTCAGCTCCATTCTTCATTTCCTCAAAATAGCTACAAAACAATGCAAAACAAGCATAATATCTCTAAGAACAACTTTTGACTCTCTACATAGTCATTTATTGAGTTTTACTTGATTTTAAGCTCATTCCAAGTAGTAAAGGGCGTAACTAGGTCTAAAATGACATATGAAAATAACTGTTTTTCAACCTTCATAAGTGAACAAGAGAGTTGAGGTAGATTTAATTGATTTTATCACTAATTCCCCTTGTTTTGAAAGAGAGTGAAGTAATACTAGAAGAATAGATGAAAGACCAAGAAGAAGAAGCTTGGAAAGGGTCAAAAAGACACCAAAAGGAGGAAAAACCCTCAGCCTAGGCGACCAAGAGCACAGCTTAGGCATCCAGAATCGACGTTCGTCGCCCAGGCGGTGGACCTCGACGCCCGGGCGGTACTGCTTCGAAGCCTAGGCGTCCAAATCTGACGCCCAAGCCCAACATGACTCTCAATTCACGCTTGGGCGAGCTCCTTGCGACGCTTGAGCGTGAATTCACGTGGACCGGGCCCTATTTCTGCTCTGATTTGATTCTTTTGGACCGGGCCTCATTCTGGAGCACTTCTGACACTATTTGAAGGACCCTGGGGCTCTAGGTTTTGCATCCCTGGCTGAACAGAGCATAGCTATACACTCTTAGCCAATTCTTAGTCTTCCATTCTCTTTCTTTCTTCCATTATTTATAAAGTTCCCTCATGTCTATGGGAATGATGTAACCTTGTGAACTCTCATGTATTTGAATTCATTCTTAATTTCATATGCTTTTTCATTAATTGTTAGAGTAATTCATTTGTTTTATTCTTGCTTATACAATAGCATTATCTTTGAGTTGCATGAGTGCCGTGAGGTTCCTTTCAATTCAGGTCTTTGTTGAATTACTCCTAAGGGTTATATTGCTCAGGGATGAGGGTATGAGTCTTAGTCGTCTTAACCTCTTGATCTTCACATCTTTTTACCAGGAATGTTAGGAATTGTATGAACTGGTAATTAGGGACAGACTTATTTACTAAGGGATCGGGTTTAAGTGTTTTAGTGAGGGACGTTGGCATTAATGCATAAAGAAGAATTCTTATATACATGAGAGGAAACTTGGTGAAATCTAACCCCAACAACATACCAATCTCATGTTAATCAACCTCCATTCATCCCTGTGCTCTTTTGCCACTGATCAATTTTATTTTGCTTTATTTTATTATTTGTGCCAAACCCAATGATCTCTTTTTATTTTTAAGTCTTAATTAATCTTGTTTTCACACAATTGTTCAGCGCCGAGAGTCCTCTAGGATACGATACTTGGTCTTACCATTTTATATTATTTGTGCCAAACCCAATGATCTCTTCCTTTCTTCTCTGCCTTCTCTCTTCATTCTCTTCTTACTGATCCATTGGGTCTTTGAATAGGGGGTACTCAAACTCTCACTGCGCCGAGAGCTCCGTAACAGACCGAACGATTTCTAGTGTTAACAAGTAAGTAGTTCTTCCCTGTTTCTCCATTCCTCTTGAGCCTAGGGCACGCAACTTTACTGGTTGCATGCAGCTAGTAACTTTTCCCTTTAATTTCTTTGTCCATTGTAGCTCTAAGAGCTGATTTTATCACCACTTTGGTGGCTTGTAGGGTTTGGTAGAGTTCCTGATGCTGTGAGAGGTATTGTTGAGGTCTTTTGTGAGTTGTGTTGTGTAACTACCAAGGTAAGGGGAGCTAGTTATATGGTTTAATTTGATTATTGATGTGAATGCATGTTAGATTTAGTGTGTTGTAGTCATTTGAACTAAAAATGTGATGTTCTTGTGAATTTAAGGTATATGCTCTCTTAATGTTAAGTGTTAATCTGTGAATTGGAAATGTTTTTATCATAATCTTTTTTGGATGAGATTGAATGCTGGAATTTGGTATGTTGAGAGTGTCTTGAATGACACTAGTGCGGAAAGGGTTTTAGATGCCAGTTATTTTGGGCTTTTAACGTCACCACTAGAACCGACGTCTATACGGGTGACGTTAATGGGACATCAGTTTTTTGCAGGAATACCGTCGATATAGACGTTTGTTAAGTTCAAATTCCGACGTCTACAAAGACATCCGACAATGCGCCAACCAACGTCTAATCTTGCCTTAGACGTCTGATGAGTCGATATTTTATTGATTTCACTTAGTTTATTGTCTATAATTAATCAGGGAATTGTGCTTAATTATGCGGTATTTTCCCGTTTCTGCTAATTGTGCTTAATTTGACCGGAAATTCTAATTTTAAGTAATTTGAATTTTCTGAGCTAATTATTTGCATTATTATTTTCAGGGAAAATTTTGGAAATATAATTTGAGACATTTGGAGGGACATTCGTTTACACACTCTGTTAATTATTTTGATGGAGTTACCATGCATGGATTTATTTTCATAATAAAAAGAAGCTGCAACAGCTGTCCACGTGGGAAGCTCATTTCTTTCTTTTTGGGCTTGGAGCAATTTGTTGAAGAGCATGGATGATTGATGCAATTGAAAAGAAAGCATGAGGTGTCATGGCCTAAAAGATTGCTGTCATGGAGGGCACATACCGTGAGTGGGGAAGCACGTTATTAAAGAAGCTGAAGGTGCTAGGCCCACAATTAAAAAAATGCAGTAGCATGAGAAATAAAAAATGAGCACACGGCCCAAAGGAAAATTGGAGTTCACTCACGGGCTGGACACGTGCTCCATTAAGGGAAATGACTATGTGGTGTTACACATCCAACAAGCAGCACGTTACGAAAGCTAAAGAAAAAAACCGAGAAGGGGTGACGGGAAGAAAATGGGAAATCCAGCAGCAACACAGAATGGCCCAACAATTTGTAGAGAGAGCAGCAGCTTGGACACGGAACCTTAGGGATATAGATTCTTAGGAGTCGTCACTCACACAGGAGGGGGATTCTGGCCAGACTTCATTTTTCCTTTTTTTTTTTTTTTAATGTTGAGCTTTTCCTTTAAAAATGTTTACAAACTTTGATGATTATGGTTGAATGAAAGGCTTCCAGCAGCCATTTATTTTTCTTTGACTTTGGCTTAAACGTTTTTTTTTCTCTTTGCATAGCATATTTGCTTGAATCATATTTATGGTGATGGGACGTGAGTTGGTGCGCACGGGGTCCAGCAAGGAGAGACTAGCATCACGGTGATTGAAGAATTCATTTTACAACTTCATTTCTAAATTCTAACATATGTATTGCTAATTTATGCCTTGCTTTTAAATTATTCAAGAACTTTTCGAATTGAAAGTTGGTCCCACCTGCTGTACATTTCAAATTGCAAAAATCATTCAATGCATTTCTCTTTAGAGTTTCATTCCAAATATTTAATTACCAAAAATTAAGTTGCTCCACGACTATGGTTTTTCTTTTATTCCAACTGCAGTGCCTCCACGCTGATTCAATCAATGCGTTTTATTATTGGTTTAAAGATAGAAGTCTATGATGCCATACCATTATCACCGGTTTGATGGTGGCCTTTTTTTTAGAAGATTATTTGTTGTTCCATTTCCTTAGCATAAAGTGCATAAACATTTTAGTGTCGTTAGGTTCTTTGAATTAGTGACTCATTTCCTTTTCTTCAGTTTGTTGTTTTCATTTATTTTAAAGTTGTCTATTCTGTTTGGTCGTGTTAATTTAATTGTGATGTTAGCTTAAGTTAGTCGGGTTGGTCGTTAATAAAATTACTTTGTTTCCATGACACTTTTGAACTTTAATTGCCAAACTGCTACTTTGATTCTGCTCAATATTTAATATGTTGTCTGCCTGCGATTAGGTATACACTTTAGTTGCCTAATCGGTGTTAACTCTACGCTTAGTTGATTAGACTGTATGGTGGATGACTGATTAAATTTGTGCATTACATTCACTTAGTCTGTAATTTTGAAGACCGAATTAGCCTTTGCTTAGTTGGGCGATTCGTGTCGGATTTGGATTAGAGTAGTTTGTAATTGTCATTGATCTGTGATTGGAAGCATAGTAATTGAGTTAATGACCAACCGTTTTCAGTCTGCCTTAGAAACCGTTTTTAGATCTGTGTTTGCATTTCTGTTTGCGTTAGTGTTTTGATTTAAATCATCCGAATTCACAAAACTTTTCACAACCCCCCCACTTCGTGTCTGACCTAATTCTCGAACCGTAGTTAGTCCTTGAGAGACGACCTAGGAGTCACTTCGTAGTCTATACTGCATTCTTCTATGCACATTAAATTTTGCATGGGATGCGACATCCATCAACGTCGGTCTGTAAAACTTGGGATGTCTATAAAGCCGTCAAACATTGCATTAACCGATGTCTTTGGGACATCATAGACGTCAATTTGTACATTAAACATTGCATTAGACGTCTATGAAGTGATCGTTGTGTTTTGGTGCGGTTTTTGTCGTGTCTTGGGGTAGCGTAGTAGCACCTCCTTCCTTTGCTAGTTTCTTCGTAAGAAGAATTTATATCTTTTGAACTTCTCATGGTATTTCAACCCAAAGACAAACTTGGTTCGTTGCCTAGGTCCATTCCGACCGCCAATGAAAAAGAATACGGTGAGAATACACCGTATACTTTTTCGTTGATGGTCGGAATAGACATGGGCAATAACCCAAATTCGTCCTTTGATTGAAATGCCGTGAGAAATCCAGAAAACGCAAGTTTTCCTTACGAGGAAACTAGCAAAGTGATATGATCATAGATGGGGCAACAATGAAGAGTTTTCAGAGTGACAAAGAGTACAAAAAGAATAGTGTAGGTTTCATGGGCTTGTATTTTGCCTCTTTTGCTTTCGTTTCATTTCTAGTGAGGAAACATTTAAAAACTCTTCATTTTCCTTTAGTACAAATAATGTCAGACTTCACATAGCTTGTACTTAAAAGAAAAGAAGAGTATTTCATTTTCCATAGCTTGTAGTACAAGTAGTCTTATCTAGCTTTCATTCTTTGAACTTTAGGTTGCTAGGAAGCTTATAAAGCCTCTTGGAATGAGAGAATTAAGCAATGCGAGGCTAACAAAGGCCTAGGGATGCTGCTGGTCAGACCTTGGCATTCAAGTCCCACATCTCTCAAATCTCTTCATCGAAGTCTCTCCAAAAACTATATATAGCAACCTAGGGGGACTCTTTGTACACACCTTTGAATTGAATGAAAATTTGAGTTGAATTGCAATCTTGCATTCTTCTTAGAGATAGTCTATTGTCTCTTAGTCCATTTTGGACAGACCTTATTTTGAGCAAATCAAGTGGTGGTCCTTCCTCGACACTTATCTTGGAGTCCTCTCTCAAGTGGCGTGTCTACGAGTCATAAGTGTCCTTTTCCTTACTTTTTCCGCTTTTATTTTTCTATCCATTCTTTATATGTCATTTAGTATACTTCTCTCTAGGTATGCACTTCCCCATCATGTGGTATCATGAGCCTTAGGTTTTGATTTTCTTAGGAATTGCATGCTAGTGTAGAAGTAGTGCTTTTAATTCAGTAATTTTCGCTTAGCCTGTTTTTCTCGCCCAGCATGTGCGTCAGTTTTCTAGCCAAGTTGTTTGATTCAGTTTGAGTTCATTTCTCATCCAAATTGATGAAATGTTTTTTCCTAGTTTTGTCTGCGTGTTAGGAATAATTTCCAATCATTTATTTGAGTTAATTCTATCATTTACTATGCGAATTCATTTTTTTCCGTTAAGTACTCATATTCGGCGTCCAGAAAAACGTTGTTTCTGCTTCCATTTTGTTTGTTCCATTTTAGCTTCATTTCTTATCGTGTTTGCATGAACTTTTTTTTAAAAGTTTCGTCTATATGTCTACTTTCATGACTAGTTTTTACTTTGTGTCAATTCGTTTTCTATTATTCGAAATAAATTTTTTTCTCCACTGTGTTCTTCCAGTATTCTGCTGTTGATATAATACTCCACTGTTTTGCATTGTTGCTTGTTGTTTGGTAATTGTGGTGGCTGGAATTGATCACTGGACGATGCTAGAACCTCCCAACACTCTTAAGAAAGGAATCAACACTTCAAATCAAATCTTGGAGGTGCTAAATCGTGGATGTCCAGAGCCTTGTGCAAGCAATCATTTTTTCAAACAACAACAATGCTATTGGAGGTCTTCAACAAGTAGGTGTCCTTATTCCATTTTGCTTGTTGTTCCAGCTTTAATTCCTTGTCTTGGCTGGATTGTATATGCCTTTTCTTGCTTGTTAGCTTTGAATTGAGTCATATGTTTGTTCCTCTTTAGGAGTTTTCTAGAGTAATTTCTGAAATTGCATAGCTAAGAGTATTTTACATCTCCATGTTCGTATGCTGAATTGAGCTTGATCATCATTAGATTTAAGTGTGTGAACCTTGCTTATATGTTCTGTATCCATAGAGGCATTCATCAATTCTAATTGGAATTTAAATCAAACACACTTAATGTTTTAAAACCTGCTTGGCCGAGACATCCACTACATCCTGCACCAAACCAGAGACCAAAAAAATTTTTTTGCATATCTTGTTTGAAGGAGTGGTTGCTGGCCGAGGCATCTCTACTGTATTTATTGATTTTGAGCATTCATTTTATGCCTCTTTTATCATCTCAAATACAGAATATATTGGTTTGAGGTTTGCCAAAATTATTTCCAGCATTAATTAGGTCTTGCTCTTCATGTATACTTAGTATGTTCATGTGATTTTGCTTCTTGGTTGTGTTAATTTTCTTTGCTGTCTTGTTCATTTTGTGCAACTGTTTTGACTCCTATTTCTTGCTGTTTTGTCTCTTAAAAATCATTAGATTGTTGCCACCTTGTTTTGTGCCAAGTTTCTTGATTTTTGAGGTTCAAATTTCATTATTTGTCTTGTAGTTTTCATTCATTTGTTGGGTTCTACCATGTGCTATCTTGATTTGGCGTCTTTGATTGAGGTTGGATTGTACATCTTTCCATTTGCTTTAGCCTTGAGTTGGTACTCTCAAAGTGAACTTGTGAGACAAATTACTATCTTGAAAGAAGGGTGTTGAACTTGCTTTATTTTGTGAGTCACTTTTCCCGTGAGGTTTGAAGCCATCTACTTACTTCTTTTGATTGAAACTGTGAGCTGTTTTGTGGCTACTGCCTTTCTGTGATTGAACATTGTTTCTAACCTGTTTTGGTGTTAGTTTTGTGGTTTTTGCTCTAAAAATGTCTGTAGGTTCAAGCCGTGCTTCCTTCAATGGAGCTAGCCACCATGGAAGCCCTTCTAGCAAATTTGATTTGATGAAGGCCTTCCAACAAATGCAACATCAACTTGATTCCTTTCAAGACATGAAACATCGACTTGATGCCATTAGCAAATGGCTGGACATGGAGGCAAAGGCCAAAGGAAAGCAATCTCTTGGTCATGATCATGGTTCTTCCAAGAAGAAGTAAGAAGCTAGAACCATAAATGTATACCTTCCCTCGTCAAAGAAGCATCAGGAAGATACAACTATGGACCAAGGCCTTGCACTACCAAAGTTGAACTTGCCTACTTTCACAGGGGAAGCCGAACCGTCGGTTTTTCTAGATTGGATAAATAAAGTAGATCATATTTTTTATTTGTATAGTGTAGATGAACCTTTGCGTATAAAGTTAGTTTGTTTAGCTTTAGAGGGATATGCCAAACAATGGCTACGTAGGAGAAACTTAACCATGGCCTCACCCGCGAGTACATGGGAACATTTCAGGGACATTTTGTACGAACGTTTCGTACCTCCATACTACCATAAGGACCTCTTGATTAAGCTCCAATAGCTTACTCAAGATAGACGAAGTGTGGAGGAGTATGCTCGCGAGCTTGAAGTGCTCCTACATCGTACTAACCTTAAAGAAAATAATCATGAAAAAGTAGTTAGATTTATTAGTGGACTTAATAGCAACATCCAAGATATAATTGAATTCCATGATGATGAGACTTTAGATGTAATGGTTCATAAGGCCATGAAAGTAGAGAAGAAGCTCTTGAAAAAAGACGCTTGTCACAACAAATTTTCCAAATCTTCAAGAGATGTTTTTTACAAATCCTCATCATCAAATGATAAAGCCAAGGATGTTTCTAAGGAGTCCACTAACAAATCTTGTCCTCATTCTTCTTCTAGCCATTCCTCCTCCCCACCACCTCAATCTCCTTCTAGACCAAGTCACATTAAATGTTTTAAATGCTTAGGTCATGGTCACATTGCATCTGCATGCCCAAACAAGAGGGTTGTTAAGTCCCTGGCAAGTGTACCAGATCGTTATCAAGTAATATAAACGGGTAAGTCCGAGTATCGTATTCCTAAAGGACTCTTAGGCCTTAACTTTCATGTAAACAAATCTTCTAAGACTTGAGAGAAGAACAAATTTGGTGGTTATATGCAAAGAAAAAATATAAACATGCAATGCAGTTTATTCAATTGGTTTTGAAAACTATGGATTAATGGTGTTGTTGGGGTTTACAATTTCATCTTATCCACTCTCATATATCTACTCTTCTTATTTACTCCACTTATTTATCTAATTGTCATACAAACTTTCTTATTTACCCTTAACCCAATCCCTTGGTGAAAACAAGTATATGACAAGCATATGAAATAAATAAGAATTTGAATATATGAGAATTTCAAAAGATTACATTGTTCCCCAACAACAAAGGGTTTAGTTCACCATAATCATGGTGAAACTAGATGAAAATAATGAAAGAATGGAAGAAATAACCCTAAACTTGGTTGGTTGGAGCCTAAGCATCCAAGGAACCTCCTCCAAGGTGTGACGAATAGCTTTGGACATTTCTCTCTGCCAAAAGAATCATCTTCTAATTCGCAGTGGGGCTATATATAAGCCTAAAAAGATAACAAATAGATTACAGAAAGATTTACAGAATCTAGCTAAAAAGCCAGACAACCGCCCAGGCGCCTAAATTCACCGCTCAGCGGTCAGTTTTGCCGCTGAGCGGTTTCCCTCTAATCGCTCTGAGCGCTCAGCGGACGATTCTAGCGCTCAGCGGCTTGCTTGACCCTTCTTTTCATCATTTTTCTCCTTCTTTCATGGGTCTAGGTCCACCTTACTTCACTTCCATCTTTAATTCATCTAAAAACCCTGCAAAACAATGCAAAACAAGCATAATATCTCTAAAACCAACTTTTGACACTCAAGAGACTCAACTAAGTGTTGTACTTTTACTATCAAATTTAAGCATGAAAATAACGGATTTTGGACCGTTATCAAGGGCAATGTGCATTCAAGGAGAAGAGGTTGTCACCGATGACTCTCCTCCTTCTTCGCCTTCACACACTTTTCATTCTTCTTCTTCCTCTAGTAAAGATGAATACAAGGTTTCATTTGATGGAGACCTACTAGTTATAAGATGTCTATTGGGTCAAGTCCACAAGGACTTTGACACAACTCAAAGTGAAAACATTTTTCACACTAGATGTCTTATAGCTAGCAAGGTTTATTCCATGATCATAGATGGGGGAAGTTGCACTAATGTGGCTAGCACTCGTGTAGTGGACAAGCTCAAGTTGCCCATTATTGCGCATGCCAAGCCCTACAAACTTCAATGGTTAAGTGAGGAGGGTGAAATCTTGGTCAATAAACAAGTCCATATTTCTTTTTCTATTGGGAAGTATCAAGACGAGGTTCTTTGTGATGTTGTACCCATGGAAACAACTCACATACTATTAGGAAGACCTTGGCAATTTGATAGAAATGTTCAACATGATGGTCTTACTAATAGGATGTCTTTTACTTTCAAAGGGCGCAAGGTCATCTTAAAACCTCTAACTCCAAAGGAAGTACATGAGGACCACCTCATCATGAAGTCCAAGAGAGGTGAAGAAAACTAGAAGGTCAAGCTTAATTGTGTCATTTCTCATAAAGAGGTCCTTCAAGATAGAAAAGAGGACAGAGAAACAAAAGAAAGGAAAGAAAGAGAGGAGAGAGAAAAAGAATAAAATGAGAGGAAAGAAAAAGAGGAGAAAGCAACAAAAGCAAAAGAAGAAATTATGAGAGAAAAGGAGAAGGCAAACGTCCTAGTCATAAAGGAAGTTTTACTACAGGCACCTTCCACTTCCATCTTTCTACAGGATTCAAGCCATCACAGGGGAGTTTTTTCATCCTTCCACTTTTCTCCAATGATTAAGTTTTCTTCTTTTTCTAAAAGCTTTTTTGAAAATATACCACCTTTCTCATCTCTTATTACCACTTCTTCACACACCATTTCCAACCCACATCTTGAGTTAATGTATTCTTTTTTACACTTAACTCAAGAAAAAAATAAAAGTTCTTCAAAAGAAGGAATTTTAGTTTTCCATAAGCAAATAAATCCAATTTCAAAAACCCATTCTTTAAATATTCCTTTTCTATATACAATGTTTGGTAAACATCAATTCATTCACAAAATGTTTGATGTTTTTTGCAGGTTAACATTTGATCCAGGAGGACTTCGTTTGGATTATAAACCAAATAAGTCACTAATATCTCTTTGTTGTAGGTTTTTCAAGATTCGAGGTCGAATCCTCTCCAACCTAGGGGGGTGATATGATCATAGATGGGGCAACAATGAAGAGTTTTCAGAGTGACAAAGAGTACAAAAAGAATAGTGTAGGTTTCATGGCCTTGTATTTTGCCTCTTTTGCTTTTGTTTCATTTCTAGTGAGGAAACATTTACAAATTCTTCATTTTCCTTTAGTACAAGCAATGTGGGACTTCACAAAGCTTGGACTTAAAAGAAAAGAAGATTAATTCATTTTCCATAGCTTGTAGTACAAGTAGTCTTAGATAGCTTTCATTCTTTGAACTTTAGGTTGCTAGGAAGCTTATAAAGCCTCTTGGAATGAGAGAATTAAGCAATGCGGGGCTAAGAAAGGCCTAGGGATGCTACTGGTCAGACCTTGGCATTCAAGTCCCACATCTCTTAAATCTCTTAATCCAAGTCTCTCCAAAAACTATATATAGCAACCTAGGGGGACTCTTTGTACACACCTTTGAATTGCCTGAAATTTGAGTTGAATTGCAATCTTGCATTTTTCTTAGAGATAGTCTACTGTCTCTTAGTCAATTTTGGGCAGACCTTATCTTGAGCAAATCAAGTGGTGGTCCTTCCTCGACACTTATCTTGGAGTCCTCTCTGAACTGGCGTGCCTACGAGTCATAAGTTTCCTTTTCCTTACTTTTTCCACTTTTATTTTTCTATCCATTCTTTATATGTCATTTAGTATACTGCTCTCTAGGTATGCACTTCCCCATGACAAAGGGAGAAGGTGCACTACGTTACACAAAGACAACAAAAAAACTACACCAAATCACAACGAAATTTCATTTTATTTGGTTCAAATGAGAGATAATACATCAAAGATTACTTTAATCGGAGTAAAAACAACTTTAAATAGTTAAAAGGAGAGGAAACATACTTGGAAATGCAGAGCAGCGAAGAGAAAAGGCAAAGACGACCTAAGTGTTGGTTAGCAAACCGCTAGTTCGCAGTGTTATTTAACAAGAAATTAGACATCTGTTGTGCACAAAATCGACATCTAAAATAGAAAATACGTCGGACGCCTGACTAATATGACGTCCATTCGATTTAAAAATTAATATTTCTATTGTATATAGAAATCGGCTTTGCGGCATGAGACGTTTCGTGGGCGGAAACGAATGATTTTTCACATACACATGGTAGGATTATAGACGTCAGTACCTGAGGCAACGGACGTCTAGAATTGTATATAGACGTCAATATGGCGGGATCCAATGTCTATATTGACGTCGGGGCCCCCATCAATGTGGCGGGATCCGACGTCTATAACGCTGAAAAGAATAACTATTCAACTGCCTGGCAGACTTATAGGCGTCAGTTAGCAGGAGCCCGACGTCTATATGTTTGATAGGTAGGTGAGCAACTTTAATTTCTGCCATATAGAGGTCGGGGGCCCCAACAAACCGACATCTATAATGCTGAAGGAAATGACTTTTCACCTAACGGTCAGAAATGTAGACGTCAGGTTGGAAGGGCCGACGTCAAAAGTTCTATAGACGTTAGAGATCGACCTAACGGACGCCTATATTGCCAACTTATTTACGGAAATGCCTCCGGTCATCAATATACGTCGCGCTTATCCTTAACCGACGTCTAACGTGTGACATTAAACAACCTTTTTGCACTAGTGTGGGAATATTGTTGTGGTGTTGTAAGATTAGAAATCAAGTGGTTGGGTGGTGTTTTAGCTCACTACGAGAGTGATTTGATAATTTGGAGTTCTTTGAACCATAGGGCAGTTCAAATAGTTCTGGTAGGTCTATTAGGACTTGTTAAGCACATAAAAGTGGTTTAAAACATATTAAAATTGGTAGAATGGATTTTGGGTCCTTAGGTTGATAAGTTGGGTGTCCTAGAGGGAAATTGGAGTTCTAATCACTTTGAAATCATCCTAAGAATGTTAGGAATCATTTAGATAGGGCTAATCAAGTCTCAATTATGAATTAGAAGTCCTAGAATTTGAGGAAATTGCGTTCTGCAGATTTTGCAAACTCGCTATCTGGATTGTTTCGCATAGCGAGTCCCTGCAGGGGAGTGCTCTCTGCCTATGATCATTCGTCATGTGAACATCTGTGCTTTACGAATGACTAGAGAGTACTGCTCTCTGTCTGATGGATAAGGCGAATCCTGTGGCTATGCGACTGGCACTGGCCTGGAGCCCTTGCTAGATTAATTTGCAAGGCGAATTACGGTATGCGTTATACGAATCACTTTGGTTTCGGAGGGCGAATGTGTTGCGCTGTGTGAGAGGGTCAGAATTAGTTGCTTTCTGTGTCCGTTGTTTTAGTTTTGATTAACTGATAGTTACCTTGTTTGTGGAGCATGCTTTAATGTATATGGTTTTATCTTTAGGACCTTGACATGTATGTTGATTATAATCCAAAAGTATAGGAGTTAAAAAGGAAAGAAATGTGATTCCAAGGTTGCTTGTAGTATGTTTCAAGTATAGAATCTCTTGGTAAGATTCTTAATTTTTAGAATGAGAGTAGGAGCTCGGTCTTGGGGGTCATCCTAAAACTTCAATGGTCCTTCTTCTCACGTAAAGAGGATTGAACCATCTGTTGAGGAGTAGTAGGAGGTCATAGTCTTGGGGGCTCCCAGAATGCCTCAAGGCCCAGAACAGGCTAACCTTGTGAGTGTGGTAGAGTAGGGAACCCAAGTATCATAAGTGATAATGGTTGAAAAACAATTATTTTCATATGCCAATTGAGATCAAATTACACCCTTTAAGACTTAGAGCGAACTTGGAATCAAGCAAAACACATACATTGAGTCAGTTGAGAGTCAAAAGTTGTTTTCAGCGATATTATGCTTGTTTTGC
>NC_028357.1:10376732-10378802 GCF_000741045.1 Vigna radiata var. radiata | reverse complement strand
GAGCAGAAAAGTTGAGTTTTGAAGAGTCGACGTACCGCCCAGCGGCACACTTAAACCGTCGGGCGATCCAGGACAAGGAGTAGGCAACATTTCACGCTGAGAGAAACCGCAGGGCGATGGCATGGGAAACCACCGGGTGGTGGCGATTGCCGCCGGGCGGTGGCGGCAGGTTGTGGCAAACCGCCAGGCGGCACACTTAAACCGCCCAACGGTAGCACGCTGGACTTGGGCCTGATTTTGACGCACTCCTCACCTATAAATACCCCTACTACGAATTCAGAGTCATTCATTTGACAGGGGAAGACGGCCAGACCTAATTTTTCTCTCTAGAGAGAATCTCTTGGATGCTTAGGCTCCTTTTCATCTTTTCTAGGGTTTGCTCTTTCATTCTTCTTCCATTTTTCATCTAGTTTCACCATGTCTATGGTGAACTAAACCCTATTGTTGTTGGGGAATTCAATGTAATCTTTTGATACTCTCTCTTACTGAAACTATTGATTATTTATATGGTCGCCATATGCTTTGATTGATTATTGTTGGGTTATCATCTGTGCTTAAGGCTTTTACTGTTTAACTCATTCGGTATATTGTGGTTTGTCGTTATTGACATGGGGACGTGCAGTAATGACATGAACTGGTGAGTAATCTCTTGATTTTGCAATACCACCTAGGGATAGGGGTAGGACGATTAATTGCGCTAACTTCTGTTTATAATGCGGTATTAATTACTAGGGGAGGCTAGGGATAGCAAGCCAGTAGTTAATATTAGGCCCTTTTCGCCGAAGGATCGGGTTAAGGGGAGGCTAAGAAAGTCCCATAACAATTGAATCAATCTAATAATCAAGGGTAGTATGTAAGAGAGAGTGGAATAGATGAAATTGTTAGTACCCAACAACATCCATCCATCCATTGTTTTCACTTGTCAATTGAATCAACATTTATTTTGCATGTTAGTATTTTTGCTCTCTAACCCAATTTATAAATTTTAAATTTCTCAAGTCTTATTATTTTAATTCACGCGAACGAGGAAGCCATACGAGTCTCTTGGGAAAACGATACTTGGTCTTACCATTTATATTACTTGTACGATTTGGTACACTTGCCTATCCGTCAACAAGAAGCCACTGTTTGACACCCAAGCGACGAAGCTGGATGGTTTTGCGGTTAAAGGCAAACCGTCGGGCGGTGGAACCCACCGTTAGGCGATGGTGCGGCTATGGGCAAACCGTCGAGCGACATAAGTGTGATGCCGGGCGGTTGTCTACTGGGCTTGGGCCTGTTTTCTGTGATGCTCCTCAGTTATAAATAGCCCTATTGCGACTTGAGAGTCATTCTTTTGACAGAAGAGGGCAGCCAGACCTAATTCTCACTCCTTGAAGAAGATCTCTTGGATGCTTAGACTCCTTTTCATCCAATCCAGGGTTTGCTTTTCCATTCTTCCATCATTTTTCATCTAAGTTCACCATGACAATGGTGAACTAAACCCTTTTCTTGTTGGGGGAAACAATGTAATCTTTTGAAACTCTCTTTTACTGAAACTCTTGTTTATTTATATGCTTGTCGTATGCTTTGATTATCAATTGTTGGGTTCTCATCTGCGCTTAAAGCTTTTATCGTTTAACTCATTCGATAACTGTTGTTTGTCTTTATTGATACGAGAACGTACGGTACTGTCATGAACTGGTGAGAAATTCCTTGATTAAGCAATACCACCTAGGGATACGGGGTAGGACGATCAATTGTTTTTGCTTATGTTCTTAACGCGTTATTAATTACTAGGGGGGGCTAGGGATAGTAAGCCAATAATTAGTAATAGGCTCTTTTCGCCGAGGGATCGGGTTAAGGATGTGATGGTATCGTAGGGGGTAATTTTCGAAAAGTGATTAACAGTTCCACTAAAAAAGGATTTAACAGATTACAATAAAAAGTACAAAAATAGAATGAAAGGAACCACTCTACCAACTTGAAGAGAACCTGCTCCGACAATCGAAAAACGATTCACGAGCTTCTCCTTTCACAAGACCAGGTAGAGAACCTTGCCAACTTGAAGAGAGTCCACTTCGACTATCG
>NC_028357.1:10373956-10376242 GCF_000741045.1 Vigna radiata var. radiata | reverse complement strand
AATAATTTATTTTAGATATCTTACAAGTACCTAACTTTTGCTGCAGGATTACTCAAATGTAAGTACATCATACATACTTCAGGATTAAGCAATTGAACCAACAACTTATTATCAGCAAAAGATTTAAAAAAATGGTGGTATAGAGAGTGAAAATACCCAAGGTTGTGAAAACACAAGATTCTTTTGTTATGAACATGTTTAAATCAGAGAAATGAACTTGCGATCACAACTAATTGATGTTAAACAATAATGTTTCTAAAATTTACTTATCCAGATCCAATTATGTGTCAATTTTAAATATAATATGAATCAAATAACTTTTGGAAACCTAATTGGTTTCAAAAACAATTTTGAAAGCTTGAATAAGACAATATGAAATTATTGCAGGATGTTCAGCAATTTACTAGTGGAAAATCATAATTTTAAAAACTGAAAAATTTACTCAACCAAGGAAATGCAGTTTTGCCTAACTTCTTTTAAAAGACTATTTGTTTGTGATTTTCACACCAAAATTTAACACAAAAGCTTATTTATATTTTATCTTTCAACAGTTTATAAACCAAATACTTTACACCAAAATTATGCAAAACATGATCAGTTCATTTACTGCATCCAAGTTCTTAATGAGTATTATCATAGCTTATGCGGTATGCATTTGAACTTGAAAACAAATCTCCCAAAAACAGCTTTGAAACAGAATTGACAATTTAATTATCAAATGTCTTAATCACCCAAAAATGCCAATGTAAATCTATCAGTCAGATCATTCAAATGAATTTTTCATTGCTTTTGGCAAAAGATATATCAAGGCTTACTTCAAAGTATTCAGGAAATTGAATACTAAACCAGTTAAACACATATTCAATTTATAAACAAAAAACAAATCATTGAAATAACAATTGCACATGACTAATCATTCCAAAAGATTAAATTTAGCACATGAATCTCATAATAGAAGAATTTCACTGATTAAAGTACTAAGACAAATAAGAACTCACCACAGGATAAATGAATCAGTGATGAACATATCATTTGCCCAAACAGAAATGGATATAATAGTAATCAAAGATTTTAAGATCAAGCAGAGCAAAATGCAACAGTACAGGTTAAATGCTACTTAGCTCAATCACTTGGTGCTCGAACCAAAGCTCTGGATATCACTTGATTTACTCACTTCCTAGCTTGGAGCATCAATTCCGAAAGCAGAATATCATAAACTTCTCTTCTTCTTTTGAAAACTTATTCTGCAAAACAGAGCAATGGAGCTTTTGGTACCCATAATCTTATTTGGGTCCTTGAGGTTAGAGACATTTTACTTTATGACAGGAATCCAAGCATATTTTCCATTTGGAACACCAAAATGTTTAATGTTACATTTGTTTGAAGTATGTTCCTTTTTCATGCAATAGAAACAACAAACATCATGCACCTTATTTTTCACAAAAGTTCCTTTTTCTACCCAAACTCTACGAGTTCTTTTAATTTGGTTCTTACCTTTAAAAACTCTTTTGTTTTTAAAATCCTTTTTAACAGGTAGAGGCATTTCAGCATTATTATTTCTTGTTTCAACTTCAAGCAAATTTTCAAGAATATTTATATCACGCACATGACTCTTACATGACAAACACTCAACAGGTTCTCTAGTAGCACTTGCATNAGACAATTTTGTTTCTAAATTACTAATTTTGTTTCTTAAAACAACTTCATCATCAAGCANTTTGTCATGTTTCAATTTCAATTCATTGTGCTCTTTCTTAAGCTTTTTATGATCCACATCTAATTTCTCAGATTCATTTAACAATTCAAGAAAAGCTTTTTGTAAATCAAACTCACTAGTGTCAAGGCTAGAGCCACTTACTTGGCTTGTAGTGTCATCGGTAGCAACCGTCAAACATAGGTTTGCTTCTTCAACAAAATCACTTGAACTACAAGTGCTTGATGCAGTATCTTCCCAAGCAATGTAGGCCTTATTCTTTTTGTGAGATTTCTTTGTTTTTCTTTCTTTATTTCTTTTGTTGCTTGAACAATCAGCTTTCACATGGCCTCTTTCACCACATCCATAACATTTGAAGCTTGAAGCGAATCCTTGATTGTTCTCCTTCTTCTTCTTCTTCAAGATTTGGCTTTCACTTTTTGCCATTAAGCATATATTTTCTTGCTCATTAAAATCACTTGAGCTTGATGTAGAGCTTGAATCACACGGTGTCAACTTATCTACATCTATGACTTCATTATATCTGTGCCTTAAAAATTTCCACATTTCCTGTGCACTTTTATAAACAGAAA
>NC_028357.1:10366700-10372236 GCF_000741045.1 Vigna radiata var. radiata | reverse complement strand
CATTGCATGTTTATTTTGTGTTCTTGCATTCCAACAATTTAATTTTTCTTTACAAGTCTTACGATTTCAATTTGCACGAACGATAAGGCCTTTCGAGTCTCTTGGGAAGAATGATATTGGGTTTTACTGATTATATTACTTGAAACGATCTGGTACACTTGCCAAATAGTCAACAAGTTTTTGGCGCCGTTGCCGAGGACTCGAGGTTTAACTTTTTCAAGTAGTGTGAATTGACTGAAATTTGACTTGTTTGTAATTATTTTTGTTTAGTTTTGTTTTATTTTTCTGTAAAAGTGCTTTAAGGGTTTGTTTCTTGTGTATGCAGGAAACAATACACACTAGAAGCAGAAAAGACCAGCAACCTCTTCTTGAAGGGCTATCAGACAGGAGAAGGAGGAATACTAGACGTCCTGCACGTGAAAAGTTTCCTTCAACTGAAGAACTTTGGCAATCTTCACTTGAGACCTCTGCACAGGACATTGAGGAGATGGCGGACCAACCTCCTCCAAGACGCACACTGGGGGACGCATCAAACACGGTGGGTCCTTTGCAGTTTAACAGCATAGCTGTGCCAGCAGATAATGCAACAAACATGGTGATGAACCATGCACTCATCCAACTAGTCCAGAGCAACCAATTTCACGGGTTGTTAAATGAGAATCCCTATGATCATTTAACCACTTTTAGTGAAATCTGCAATACCGTAAAGATAAATGGAGTTTCTGATGACAGGGTCAAACTCAGCCTGTTTCCTTTCTCTCTTGGAGGAAACACTAAAGCATGGTTGCATTCATTCCCAGAAGGTACTTTCAGAAATTGGGAGGCGGTGGCAACAAAATTTGTTAACAAATTCTTTCCATCGACAAAGATTAATCAAGGGAAGCTGGAAATCTCTTCCTTCAAGCAAGGAATGGAAGAAACTCTTTGACATGCGTGGGATAGATTCAGAGGCCTGTTGAGGAAGACCCCTGTCCATGGACTTAACAAGACCTCATATCTACTTGCTTTCCTTGGAGGCCTACACACTCAGTCAAAGATGATGTTAGATGCTTCAGCTGGAGGCAGTATAAATAGAAAGACTAAAGATGAGGCTTACGAATTGATTGAGAGCATGGCTATGAGTGAAGTGACGCATAGTGAAAGAGGCACACAGAAAGGAGGACTTTTGCATCTCCCTGTTAATGATGCTATGGCTGCTCAGAATCATCTCCTTACCCAAAAACTGGACAAGTTAACAAAGGTCCTTTCTGAATTTCCAAAGGGAATAAGGAATATTTCTCAGACTCAACAACTTTGCGATCTATGTGGTGGTGACCATATTGATGGTCAATGTGCTTTTCCTGAAGAAATGTAGCAGGATGTCAACTACATGGGAAACCAATTCCAGTACAGGCAAGGTAATTTTAACCAAGGCAATTATAGCCAAGGTTGGAAGAACCACCTTAGTTTTGGACAAAATCAAAGTAATTATTCTGGGCAGGCAGGAGGCTTCCGGCAGCAACAACCATCACCTTTATGGAAGCAGGTGAGCAGCTTGACAGAGACGGTCAGAGACCTTAGTAACCGATTTGACAAATTTTTAAAGTTTATGAGTCTCATCTAAATAGTAATCAAGCCAGCTTTAGATCATTGGAGTCGTAGATTGGCAAGTTGTCTAAAAGGATAGAAACTACCGAGAAGAATCAGTTTAGGGCTAACACTGATGTTAACCCTAAGGACGAATGCAAAGCTATTCTGACAAGCAATAAAAGGAAGGCAGAAGTGGAACCAATTAATTTTGAAAACAATGAAAAAGAAGATGAGGAGATGATGAGTGTTGACGAAGTCAATGAGAAAAGAAGCAGTGAAGATGAAGTTGAACTCACTTATGAAGAAGAGGATCCAGAAGAAGAAATTATTGAGCCAGAAGATGAAGATGAAGTTGAACTCACTGATAAAGAAGAGGATCTTGTTGTTCAACCCCAAAAGATGAATCATCCGCCTAAGGTAGAAGATCCAGGATGTTTGAGAATATCATGTGTTCTGAATGAGTGTGATGTAGGGGAAGCTATGATAGATTCCGGAGCTAGCATCAATATGTTACCCAAGCATTTCTTAACAAAATTCAGAGGGCTAGTATTGAAGCCGTCTAGCGTTACTGTGATGGTGGCGGATAGATCTATAGCAGAACCATTTGGTATGGTGGAGGATGTTATTGTGCGAGTGGAACAGCTTGAGTTCTTAGTTGATTTTATTGTCATGGACGTGGAAAATGATGAAATGATTCCTGTGATTTTGGGAAGACCTTTCATGGCAATGTCAAAGATGGTTATTAGTGTCCATGATAGAAGAATAATGATGTGAGATGAGCAATATTTGTTTCTCTATACTGGCTATGAGGAGGACGGGGTTGAAGTAATAAGGAGAGCGAGACATGAGAAGTCTGGGAGAGAAGCTGCATCGGAAGATAGCACATCAGGTACTGATTATACTGACAGTTGTAATATTTTGCAGGTACCTATGAGTGAAGAAGAAAGATCCATCCATCCTGAATTAAAGGAAGACCTATTCCAACCAGGCATTAAAGTGAAATATAAGAGGAGGGAGTAGGTATTAAGAGAGTTGAAGGAGAAAGGGATGGTGGAGATCGAGGCACCATACAGTGGACATACCAAGCGAGTGGATAAAAGAAAGCTGAGGATTCGGTGTACTGGAGACACCAACAAAAAGGATAACATGTGATGTTGTTGGGACAATTTCTTTTGTTGTAAATAGTAGTTTTATATTTATTTTATTTGTTGGACTTGTAATTTTTGAGTATTTGAACAATTTTTGGCTGGCATCTACTTGGGGATGTTATATTTTTTTTTTTTGGATTTACTGAAGAACACAGGAAGGTACACCTACTGATGGGTGTTGGAGAGATTTGCAGTTACTGACAAGTGCTAAACAGGTTTGGGTCAGGCTCGTGACGTTAAACAAGCGCTACTAGGAGGCATGCTAGATTCTCTCTTTCACTTTTGCATTTTGAATTCTTGGAATAGGTTGAATTTTTATTTTCAATGTGTATGCTTGGCTTGAATACTTTTCTGAAAATGTTTGACTGAACAATTTGCACGATAAGTCTATTTAATGATGATTTGATGTGGCTGATAACTGAGTTGTATTGCATGTTGATATTCATGGAATAGATGTGTGATGATTTATGATTGTGGTTATGATGCTAAGCAAGGTGTATGAATGAATGTTGTGTGAGAAAACATGTTTTGTGAGGTATTGAGTTCCAGAGTTTTCATTGTTGTATGTATTGTCCACAGGAAAGCATGAATGATATTGCCTTAATCTTGATGATTGATTGAATTGCATGTGAATGTCATATGATCAAGGCCATTCTTGAAAACCCTTCTCTAAGCCAAAATTTTTACCCAAAGTGCTTGAAATTTTATACCCTTTTTGAACCTTAGCCTTAAAAAGGATGAGAACCCTTGTTTTGAAATTCTTTACCTTGAGTTGGGTTGAGCTTAACTATATGTGTGGAAAAGGTTCAAGTTTGGGGTTGTATGGGGGAAATTGAAAATCAATTGTAAAACATTGAGTTCAAATGTTGAGAAAGAAAAATACATGAGTAAAAGAAAAGAAAAGAAGAAAAGCATGAAAATGAGCTCAATGTAAAAGAAAACGAAAGAAGTTGGGAATAAGTGAGATTGGTGAGAAAGGGAGTTGTGCTTAAAGTTTGAACAATATGATTGCTCTCTTAACTCAAGGATTTTGCATTCCAGAAGAACCAATTTTTTCTTGTTAACCCAGCCTCAATACAAGCCTTGAAAAAGTCCTTGTGATGGCACTTACATGTAAAGATTTTTATTGTTTTAGATGAATGGCAATGTTGTTTCATGTGACTTGTGAATAATAGAGAGCTGCATTATCACCCTAAAACACTTGAGTGATTGAGTGAAACACTTGCTTGGTGAGAATTGCTAAATTTCATGCTTACATCTTTGCTTAGTTGATTGGTCATTCATAAAGTGTAACATGTGTTGAGAAATATGTGAACTGAATTTAATTGAAAGCATGCATGCATCTTGATTTGATTTCACTAAAGGTTTGAAATTGAGTAGTTCTTGTCATGTATTTTAGGAGTGTTTAACCATTGGATGAAATAGTAGAAAGCCCAGTTTTGTTTTGTCTGCTTGTTTTGTTTTGTTTGCTTGAGGATAACGGTTGAAAAACAGTTATTTTCATATGTCAATTGAGATCAAATTACACCCTTTAAGACCTAGAGCGCGCTTGGAATCAAGCAAAACACATAAATTGAGTCAGTTGAGAGTCAAAAGCTATTTTAGCGATATTATGCTTGTTTTGCATTGTTATGTAGCATCTTTGATGAAAATGAAGAATGGGATGGAAGATGAAGGTCTTAGACTCAAGAAGGAAGAAGAAAAATGAATAGAAGAAGAGTCTAGGAACTGCCCAGCGCCAAACTCCACCGCTGGGCGGCCAAATGCGAGGAGAAGCCACTGTTTGACACCCAGGCAATGACGCTGAGCGGTTTTTCGGTAAAAGGCAAACCGTCGGGCGGTGGAACCCACCGCTGGGCGGTGGTGCGGCTATGGGCAAACCGCCGGGAGGCATAAGTGTGACGTCGGGCGGTTGTCTGCTGGGCTTAGGCCTGCTTTATGTGACGCTCCTTAGTTATAAATAGCCTTATTGTGACTTGAGAGTCATTCTTTTGACAGAAGAGGGCGGCCAGACCTAATGCTCACTCCTTGGAGAAGATCTCTTGGATGCTTAGGCTCCTTTTCATCCAATCTAGGGTTTGCTTTTCCATTCTTCCATCATTTTTGATCTAAGTTCACCATGACAATGGTGAACTAAACCCTTTTGTTATTGGGGGAAACAATGTAATCTTTTGAAACTCTTTTTTATTGAAACTCTTGTTTATTTATATGTTTTTCGTATGCTTTGATTATCAATTGTTGGGTTCTCATCTGCGCTTAAAGCTTTTATCGTTTAACTCATTCGATAACTATTGTTTGTCTTTATTAATACGGGAACGTACGGTACTGTCATGAACTGGAGAGAAATTCCTTGATTAAGCAATACCACTTAGGGATAGGGGGGTAGGACGATCAATTATTTTTTCTTCTGTTCTTAACGCGTTATTAGATAAGAGAGAGAGGATAAGATGAAATTGTAAACCCCCAACAACTCCATTGAACCATTGTCTCTTTCTCGTCAACTGAATCAAACGCATTGCATGATTATTTTGTGTTCCTGCATTCCAACAATTTAATTTTTCTTTACAAGTCTTACGATTTCAATTTGCACGAACGATAAGGCCTTTCGAGTCTCTTCGGAAGAACGATATTGGGTTTTACCGATTGTCGCAACCGGAATCGCGACGGGACGACGATCCAAAAAGAAAACAAGTTTAGAAAAATGTTTTGGAGTCGCCACCATAGTTTATTTTAGAAAACTACGGAAAAACCATAAAATGATAAAGCACGGTCCACGAAAACCAAAGATTGGGTTCGAGAGTCGGTTACGTGTAGGGAAG
>NC_028357.1:10365338-10366502 GCF_000741045.1 Vigna radiata var. radiata | reverse complement strand
TGAGAGATTGTTTGTTTGTTTGAAAATGTTTTTAGTTTTTGAAGATTTTATATTTTTTTGCTATTTTTTATATAAAAAAGGGGAAAGGTTTTTTTAGCACAAGGCCTACGCGAACGGTCGCACGTGTGCTTTAAACCCTTTGAAATAATTTTGTTAATTTTTGAAAGAAGAAGAAAAGTTTTCAGCGCAAGGTCGGCAGAATGGTCGCACCTGTGCTTAAACCTTTAAAATGAAATTTTGTTGATTTTTAAAAGAAGAAGAAAAAGTTTTCAGCGCAAGGCCGACAGAATGGTCTCACCTGTGCTTAAACTTTTAAAATGAAATTTTATTGACTTTTAAAAGAAGAAGAAAAAGTTTTCAGCGCAAGGCCGACAGAATGGTCGCACCTGTGCTTAAACCTTTAAAATGAAATTTTGTTGATTTTTAAAACAAGAAGAAAAAAGGTTTTTAACACAAGGCCGACAAAATGGTCGCGCGTGTGCTATTAACCTTTTAAAATAAATTTTTGATTATTTTTATAAAAGAAGGGAAAAGGTTTTTGTAAAAGAAAAGGAAAAGATTTTTAGCACAAGGCCTACACGAACGGTCGCACGTGTGCTTAAACCTTTTCAAAATATTTTATATTGATTTTAATTTTTATGATTTTTAAATTTTTATTTTTATTAGCAAACAATAATAAAATAAATTCTAAAGCTAAAGAAATAAAAGCAGAGACAATAAAATGAAAACAAAAAGTCCAATAAGAATGGAAAATGAAATGTAACCAGGAAATTGATCTCCTCCCTTCTGAAGCTGCCTTAAAGGTCCTCCACTGCACCACAAAAAGCTTCTAAAGAAAGTTGTTCATTCATCTGTGCACGTGCCTCTTTGTCCCGCTCCTTTTTTCTTTATTCTCTTCCTTCTCTTTCCGAAATTGGATTTTTCTCGTTTTTTTTTTCTGTTCCCTTATGCCCTCTTCTTGAAGTTCAATCCTCTTCCCCCTTTTTTTTGTTTACAACGTGCATATATATATATATGAATATATATATATATATATATATATATATATATATATATATATATATATATATATATATATATACACACACACACACACACATTTGTAATATTATTGTGATCTTGCCTTAATAGCGAATTAATTGTCAATTAGCAAAATAGGGAAAT
>NC_028357.1:10347623-10365203 GCF_000741045.1 Vigna radiata var. radiata | reverse complement strand
CACCTGTGCTTAAACTTTTAAAATGAAATTTTATTGACTTTTAAAAGAAGAAGAAAAAGTTTTCAGCGCAAGGCCGACAGAATGGTCGCACCTGTGCTTAAACCTTTAAAATGAAATTTTGTTGATTGTTAAAAGAAGAAGAAAAAAGGTTTTTCACACAAGGCCGACAGAATTGTCGCACGTGTGCTATTAACCTTTTAAAATAAATTTTTGATTATTTTTATAAAAGAAGGGAAAAGGTTTTTGTAAAAGAAAAGGAAAAGAATTTTAGCACAAGGCCTACACGAACAGTCGCACGTGTGCTTAAACCTTTTCAAAATATTTTCTATTGGTTTTAATTTTTATGATTTTTATATTTTTATTTTTATTAGCAAACAATAATAAAATAAATCTAAAGCTAAAGAAATAAAAGCAAAGACAATAAAATGAAAACAAAAAGTCCAATAAGAATGGGAAAGGAAATGTAACCAGGAAATTGATCTTCACCTTTCTGAAGCTGCCTTAAAGGTCCTCCACTGCACCACAAAAAGCTTCTATAGAAAGTTGTTCATTCATCTGTGCACGTGCCTCTTTGTCCCGCTCCTTTTTTCTTTATTCTCTTCCTTCTCTTTCCGAAATTGGATTTTTCTCCTCTTTTTTTTTTCTGTTCCCTTATGCCCTCTTCCTGAAGTTCAATCCTCTTCCCCTTTTTTTTTGTTTACAACGTGCATATTTATATACACACATTTGTAATATTATTGTGATCTTGCCTTAATGGCGAATTAATTGTCAATTAGCAAAATAGGGAAATAAATGGTCTTGATTGAATCAAATTAAAAATCATATTTTTCTCTTTAGGAAGAAATTGAATACAACAATCAATATATTATTTTAATTATTTCTTGCAATGATTGCCATAATGTTGATTCGAATTATTACCAAATAAAACCAACTTTCAAAAAAATTCTTAAGTGATCAATCATGCATTAATTGCTTATGGGCATTTTCCAAGGAAATCACATGCAGCACTTCTGTCATTTTATTCACGTGCACCGATTATATTACTTGAAAAGATCTGGTACATTTGCCAAAGAGTCAACAAGTTTTTGGTGTCGTTGCCGGGGACTCGAGGTTTAACTTTTTCAAGTAGTGTGAATTGACTGAAATTTGACTTGTTTGTTATTATTTTTGTTTAGTTTTGTTTTATTTTTCTGTAAAAGTACTTTAAGGGTGCGAGACCCACCATAGGTCGACTATCATTCTAAAGTCCGGACGAGAGTCTAGATTCCAACATGTTAGGATGTATGCTTTAACCTGTTTTGAATGAAGTTTACTTTTAAATACTAAATGTTAATCTTGTATGCTATTTATATAATTAGCTCACCCTTGCTTTGTGTTTGTGCCATGTTTATGTGTGTTTTCTTTTGCAATGATCATTCACTTGGATGTGAGCAGAAGAAGATGAGGTTCCTCTAGAGCCGGCATTAGAGGGAGACGATGTTGCAGCTTAGATGAGGTTTCTAATTGTTTCTTGTATTTTGAGATACTTTAACATTTCAAGTTCTCTAGGACTTCTTATTGTTAAGCCCCTGGCGAGCGTACCAGATCGTTATTAAGTAATATATAAAGGGTAAGTCCGAGTATCGCTCTCCCAAAGGACTCTTAGACCGTATCTTTCATGTAAATTGATCTTATAAGACTTGAGAAAGAAATAATAATGTTGAGGTTTTAATGCAAAACGAAAATAAACATGCAAATGCAAGTGAATCAATTGGCAAAGAAAAGATATGAATGAATTGAGGTTTTGGGGTTTACAATTTCATCTTATCTGCCCTCTTATATCTACTTTTCTTATTTAATTCGCTTTATTGTCTAATTGTCATGCAAACTTTCTTAGCCTACCCTAAACCTGATCTCTCGACGAAAAGAGCCTATTACTAACTACTAGTTTGCTATTTCTAGTTTCTCTGAGTAATTAGCAATGCATTATATCACAGAAGTAAAATACAATTGATCATCCTACCCCTATCTCTAGGCAATATTGCTTAATCAAGGAATTTCCTATCAGTTCATGACTTCCCCGTACGTCTCCGTATCGACAAAGGCAAATATCTTTATATCGAATGAGTTAAACGATACAAGCATTAAGCATAGATAAGAAACCCAACAATTGATAGTATAAGCATATGAATAAAATAAGAATTTCAATATAAGAGAGTTTCAAAAGATTACATTGTTCCCCAACAACAAAGGGTTTAGTTAACCATAGACATGGTGAAACTAGATGGAATTAAATGAAAGAATTAAAGAGTAAACCCTAGATTTGGTAATTGGAGCCTAAGCAACCAAGAAACCGCCTCCAAGGAGTGTAGAAGTGCTCTGGACGTCTCTGCCTGCGAAAAGATTACTTTGAGGATCGCACTGGGGCTATTTATAACGCATAAAAGTAACAGAATTTAAGCCCAAGCCCAGCATTCCACCGCTCAGCGCCTAATTTCCAGATTAACAATTTCCCTCCAAGCCGCAAACCACTTAGCGGTCCAGTTTGCCGCTCAGCGGTTTGCCTCCTAATCGCAGGACGCTCAACGCTGCCGCTCAAGCGAGAAACAGTGGATTCACCCACGAGACTGGCGCTCAATGCTGGAATTGGCGTTGAGTGGTGAACTTGACTCTTCTTTTCTTCCTTTTTCTCTTCCTTTCTTGAGTCTAAGTCCTCCCTACTTCACCTCCATCTTCAATTATCATAAAAACCCTGCAAAACAATGCAAAAACAAGCATAATATCCCTAAAAACAACTTTTGACTCTCATGTGACTCAACTAAGTGTTTTACTTGATTCTAAGCTCATTCTAAGCCATAAAAGGTGTGTTTTGATATCAAATTCAAGTATAAAAATAACAGTTTTTAGTCTGTTATCACAACCCCAAACTTAGAACTTTGCTTGTCCTCAAGCAAACAAGACAAAACTTGGCTTTCCACTTTTTCATCAAAATAGTTCAACAATCTCAAAATTCATTCTTCTCACAACAAGTCATTACTCAATTCAGATTTTCAATGGAATCTTATCAAGATGCATACATGCTTTCAATTAAATTCAGTTCACATAGTCACATATTTTCCAACAGATGTTTTACTTATGAATGATCAATCAACTAAGCATAGATGTAAACATGGAATTTATCAATTCTCTCCAAGCAAGTGTTTCACTCAATCACTCAAGTGTTTAAGAGTGTACTTCATCTCTCTAGTATTCACATGTTACATAAAACAAAATTGCCCTTCATCTAATACAATCAATATTCTCAAATACAAATGTCATCTCAAGGACTTTTTCCAAGGCTTATAATGAGGTCGGGCTAACAAGAAAAATTGGTTTTTCTGGAATACAAAATCCTTGAGTCAAGAGAGCTATTTTAACATTCAAAGTTCAACCATAAACTCTCTCCTTAACCAATCTCACTCATTCCTAACTTCTTCCCCTTTCTTTTATTTGTACATTGAGCTCATCTTTCATGCTTTTTCTTTTCTTCTTTTTCTTTTCTCATGCTTTTTCTTTCATTCAACACTTGAGCTCAATGTCTTTCTTTTGCCTTTCAAATTTCCCCAAACAACCCCAAACTTGAACCTTTTCAATACCATACAATTATTCTCAACCCAACTCAAGGTAAATATTTTCAAAGCAAGCGTTTTCATCCTGTTTAAGGCCAAGGTTAAAAAAGGGTAAATCACATAATTCAATCACTTTGGGCGAAAATTTGGATAAGTAAGGGCTTCCAAAAATGGCCTTGATCATATGACATAAGCATTTAATTCAATCAATTCTAAAGACTTTGGCAATATCATTCATGCTTCCATATGAACAACACATATATCAAGAAACACTCTGGAGCTCAAAACCTCACACAATTATGCTTTCTCACATATCATTCATACACCCTGCTTAGCATCATAACCACAATCATAAATCATCACACATATGTTCACATAGCTAGTGAACCATTCACCTATATATCAGCATGCAATACAGTCTCAATCATCATCTACATCCAATCATCATCAAGTAAACTCATCATGTCATAATCATCAAGTCAAACCATAGTCAGAAACAGTGTTCAAGCCAAGCACAGACACCTATACTACTCAACAGAATTCAACCTAGTCTAAAAATTCAAAGTACAAAAAAGAAAGATAAAACCCCTGTCCTAAACACTAGCATCCATCAGTAGATGCCCTCTCAACTCATGTCGTCATCTGAGTCCTCCTGATCTTCAGCTTCCGCATCCTTAAAGTCATCCTTCTCATCATCCTCATCCATGTCTGGTGCTCCAGCTGCTCTAGATCCGCTACCCTGTTCCTGCTCGTGAGGTCAAGCCATAGCACTATGGAACTCATCCATAGTCCACCTGTGCACCGGTGGTGTGTCATACAGCCCCACTATCATCTCGGCAGTGGCTATCTGTCCCCTACGAATAGACTCCAATTTGGCCTCCGTCATGGACATATACATGTCCCTCATCTGGAACGGCTCTGCATGTTGTGCAGGTGTATCCTCCTACTAGGTCGCTCCTTTCCTAGGACGTCTCCTAGGTATTGCACCAGTTGCCTCGTCTCCTCCACAGAACTGACGATAATAGGAGGCATCTATAGCCTTCCTAGGCCTCTCGTATGGTGGAACGGAAGTATCCACCCCAACCTGCTGGCACAAAAAGGTAATCAGGGACGGATGTCCCAACGACATCCTTCTACTCACAGTAGTAGCACAACTCTGAGTCTCGTTGGCGATGACCTCACCAACATTCACATCCATCTACCTCATCATAAAGTAGATGAAAATAATCCTGTGAACATGTCCTCCAGGGACACACATAACCCTCTCAATATCCTCAAAATCTCTAAACTCCCCTGTATATGCTGCACACTGGCACTGCTTACCTGGCCACTCAGTGCCTAAGAAGTTGTTGATGGTGTCGGGGTCATACCTGTTGAGATTGTTGACAACACAAACTCTATATCAAACTAGTTTTTGATGATGACAACACAATGCTTAATAACAGTACACATGTTGCTGCATTACAATTTCGTATTCTAATAAACTATCACATCTGCTGAACATGTTTTGATGCACTGTGATGTATGTTCCTATGATTGATTGTGTGTTATATTTGTGGAACATGCTTGTATTGAAATGGGAAATAAAGCATCTTTGATTACAACACATTTCTGAAAGTAAAAGATCACAAGCACCTTTATGAACTTATATTTGTTGTGACAAAGTTCTAGTCCAATCGAATACACCTATAATGGATTCGACTATGCTAAAATCTTTGTACAAATTTTAAGAACCAGTGTTGTGTGAGATTTTGAGTTGAAAAGAATTTCAAAATGTTTTTTCATGTGTTAGTCGACATTGTATATTGCATATTTTTACTGATCTGTTTGGAATTATGTTATGTTTACACAATTCAACAGCTATATTTTTAAAAAGTTAGTTAAGCATTGATGACTTGGTCAACTATAATAAATGTGTGTTGATTTCTGTTGACTGAGAGCCTATCTGTTGAATGTCTGTTATAACTGTTTTAATACAATCGACTATATTAGTAGGCTATTCGACTACGAAGCATTCTATTGTAACAGAAAACTATAAATAGACAGAACACGAGTTGATCTATGACTTTTGTGAATCTAACATTTTCATTTTCCTGTTTCTGATTGAATTCTTTGTTTTAACAGCTCCAAGAATTCTCCAAGAAGACGATAGTGATCTTTCTTGAGAGAGATTCAAAGGGAGAAGTCAATTGCGTTGACTGCTTGATCATAATCTGCACGAGGAAGGTGCTTCTTGATTGAACTTTGAACGCTTGGCATCCTGTGAAGACTACTGTGTTTATTGAAGGCTTGGCAACCTGTGAAGTCTGCTGTGATAGGCTTGGTATCCTGTGAAGAGTGTTGGTTACACGTTGAGGAGTGTTCGACGTGGGTTCAGATTGCAAAAGAGGGGATTCTTGCTGCAATTCTGGTTTTGTTGTGCAGCTATATTTTTGTTTTGGGTTAGATAGGAGATTTATATTTTTGCGTGGTGCTTCTATAAAAACTGGGTTAGAAGGACACTGGATGTAGGCATTATTGGCCGAACTAGTATAAAAACCAGTGTTTGATTTTCTCTATCCCTACACTCTTTTATTTCCAGTCGACTTCGTTTATTTTGCAGTCAACTGCGTTTTTCCGCTGCATTAAAATTTTTATTACTTGCATTTCAAGAAAGATCAAAAAGCTTTGCACTTTCATATAAAGATTGCGAAAAGATTTTGCTTTTGAACTATCACCATTTCACCCCCCCCCTTCTTGGTGTAAAACGAAGCCTATCTATTTCTCAACAATACCGAACAATCTTCCCCCTAACATAGCTAGTAAACCTATCCATCTCCACTCCTCCTCTAGATAAGGCATTTGTGTAGAACTCCTTGACAAGTTCAATGCTAGCTGGTGCAGGATATGTGGCCAGCTTCTCCCAGTTCCTTCTCTCAATCTCCAACCCAAACTGAGGAGCTAAGTCTGGAATGAAAATAGCCTTCCTCTCCATCAGCAGTCTTCTCTCTTGAACAGTCACATAATGTTCCTCATGCTTCCTGGAAAGGAACCTATGGGAATAAAATCTTCTTGGCTTATCCGGCTCTTTCCTTTTATTCCCAACAGTCTTCACCCACCTTGATGATGACGACAACCCTACATCAAATGAAATTCATAAAGCCACAAAAATTCATCATAAGAGGTTAGTAAATCATCAATTATATTCCTAATCAAGCACCATCCAACTCTGAGGGAAAAACAGGGCCCCTCAGCGTCCCTACATCAGAAAATCAAGTAACCACACAAACCTGACGCCCACCAATCAGCATCCAAATGGACCACTCAGCGGCAGCGTCAACGGTTTTTCAAAAACCCCTACCTAAATGCCCTAATCTCCACTTTATCACAGATTTCTCAATTCCAGACCAAATTTATGAAGTTTAATCGGTTCAAAAGGTTTCTATTTCATCAAATCATGCATAGAAATCAAAAGTCCTAATTTCTCATGTTCCTACACATGTTCTTCATCAAATTTCAAGTTTAGAAATCCTAAGAATGAAATTGCATTACTTACTTGAGTTGAGATGTTCTAAATGCTTGCAAACTCTTCTTAATTGATGATAAATGCCTCCTAATGCAAAGCTTTCACCAAAAACCCCAAACTTTTTATAATGGAATGGTTAAAAGATGAGATTTTTGTGAGTAGGTGATAGGAAAAGAAGAGAAAATCCTTTGGAAAGCACTTGAAAGTGAAAGAGAGGTGATGGGTTCGTAGAGACCGCTTGGGCGAAATCCAAAGAAGAATTTTCAAAGTGCAGAAACCCCCAAAACGTTGAGCTTTTAAAAAGCCCGTGTTGGGTCTCCGTCGCCACCGCTCAGCGGTGAGCGTTAAAAAAAAATTCTTTCTTCTTTGATTGCCTTTGCGTGTTCAAACCTGTAGCACTTGATTTCAACTTTCAATTTTATAATAGTATGCCTTTCCCCTCTCACATGCAACATTCCAACCTATAATGCACTAGAACAGAGTTAAAAACAAGAAAATAATCAACTGGGTTGCCTCCCAGGTAGCGCTTGTTTAACGTCACGAGCCTGACCCAAACCTTCTAGCACTCATTAGTAAGTGCTTCCCAACACCTTTCAGTAGGTGTACTTACTTGTATCCTTCAGTAGATACATAAAAATTAGCATCCCTCAGTAGATGCTACCCAAAAATTGTTTAAATATCCAAAAATTACATGTCCAAATTAAAATAGAATAAAACTAATGTTTTACAACAAATACTATGCCTTCCAGAAAATCACGTCTTCTCCTTTATGTTGGTGTCTTTGGTGCACCAACTCATCAGCTTCCTTCTTTCCGCCTGCTTGGTACGTCTAGAGTGTGGTGCTTCAATCTAAACCACTCCTTTCTCTTTCAGTTCTTTCACTACCCACTCCATCTTCTTGTACTTCACTTTTATGCCAGGTCGGAGTGAGTCTTCTTTTGATAAAAGATGGATCGTTCGTCCTTTATCAATATCTTCACTTATAGGTACCTGCAAAACATTACAACTATCAGTATCAGTACCAGTGTTTTCTCCAGATGTAGCATCCCTTCTTGGCTTTCTATGTCTGGCTCTCTTCTTTATTCTCACATTATTCTCTTTAGAGCCATTATACAACAACACATGTTCTTGATCTCTTAACATGATCCTCCCGTCATAGATACTAATAAGCATTTTTGAAGTTGTCATGAAAGGTCTTCCCAGAATCAATGGAATCCTTTCATCCGTCTCCATATCCATGACTAAAAAGTCAACCAAGAACTCTAGCTGCTCAACCCGAACAATCACCTTCCGCCATACCAAGCGGTTTTTTAGTAGAACCATCTGCCACCGTCACAGAAAGATTAGATGGTTTTAATACTAGCCCTCCAATTTTCTTCAAATAATGCTTAGGCATCATATTAATACTAGATCCAGAATCTAGCATAGCTCCTCCTACATCAAAATCATTAACAACACACGGAAGAGTCAAACACCCTGGATCCTTCATCTTGGGCAGATGTTTTCTCTTTTTAGGTTGAATAACAACTTCATGTTCCTCTTCATCAAGATCTATCACATCTCCAAGATAATATTTTAGTCTTTCAGAGTGAATAGGAATCTGCTGAATCACTAAAGGCACCACAGTCACTTGATTGAAATTCTCTCTAAATTGCTCATCGTGACCATCTCTTCTCTCTTGTTCTTCTTCACCCTCACTACTTTCCAACTCAATAATCTGCTTTTCTTCTTCCTCTTCACTACTCTCAACTTCAACAACTTCCTTTTCTAGCTTTCATTTTACTCCTGGTTACAATAGCTTTGCACTCCTCTTTAGGGTTTACATCAGTATTAGCCCTAAATTGGTTTTTCTCTGTGGTTTCCACCGTCTTTAACTGTTGACCAATCTGCATCTCTAAAGATCTGAAACTAGCTCGGTCACTTGCATGTTGAGACTCATAAACCTTCAAAAATTTATCAAATCTGTCATTTAAGTCTCTGACAGTCTCTATCAAATGGTTCACCTGTTGCCACAAGGGTGATGGTTGCTGCGTTCTGTTGTTAAGGAAGCCTCCTGCTTGCCCAGATGGGTTATTTTAAGTATGCCCAATACTAGGATGGTTTTTCCAACCTTGGCTAGAGTTACCTTGGTTGAAATTTCTTTGCCTATATTGGAACTGGTTCCCCATATAATTTGCCTCTGTTGCATCCCTTCTGGCACAGCACATTGACCATTAATATGGTCACCACCATAGAAATCATAAACTTGTTGAGCTTGGGAGACATTCCTAATCTCCTTTGAAAGTTGAGAAAGAATCTTCTTTAAATTATCCAGTTTCTGAGTAAAAAGATGATTTTTAGCTAACATTGCATCATCAACAGGCAAATACAAAACTCCCCTCTTCTGCACTAGTGCGCCCCTCTCACTATAAGTCTCCTGTTCATTTGCAGCCATACTCGCGATCAAATCATAGGCCTCATCCTCAATCTTTTTCTTTATGTCGCCTCGAGTTAAGGCGTATAGCATCATCTTTGACTGTGTATTTAGACCTCCCAAGTATGCAAGAACTAGCATTGTCTTGTCAAACCCATGGACTAACATCTTCCTCAATAGGCCTTTAAACCTATCCTATGCCTTGTTTAAACGAAGAGATCTCCAACCTTCCTTAGGTGACTTTCGACTGTCCAAAATACTTGTTCACAAATTTGGATGCCATAGTTTCCCACATAGTGAAAGTTCCTTCTGGAAAAGAGTTTAGCCATGTTTTAGCATTGCCTCCCAGTGAGAATGGAAACAAGCTCAGTTTTACTGGATCATCAGATACTCCAATCATCTTCGCAGTGTTGCAAATTTCATTGAATGCTGTCAAATGATCATAAGGATTTTCATTTGACAAGCCGTGAAATTGGTTGCTTTGTACCAGATGAATTAACGTAGGGTTCATCACCATATTGGTTGTGTTGTCCCTGAGCATGGCTATACTATTGAAGTGAAATGGGCCCACAACATTTGATGCATCAGCAAGTGTGCGTCTGGGAGGAGGTTGTTGCTCAGCTGCCATCTCTTCTGATCTTTGCTCTGGTGAGGTTTGTAACAATCTCTCAGGAGAAGGAAACAATTCTCTAGATGGACGTCTAACTTTCCCCTCCTTCCTGTCAGTCCTTCAAAAAGTGGTTGCTGGTTTTTCTTAGTTCTAGTATGAATGGCTTCCTGCATAAACAAGAAACAAAAACCCTAGAAGTCCTTTTATATAAAAAAAAATAAAAAACAAAAACAAAATATATACAAACAAGTCAAATTTAATCAATTTACACTACTTGAAAAGTTCAACCATGAGTCCCCAGCAACGGCGTCAAAAACTTGTTAAGCCCCTGGCAAGTGTATCAAATCGTTATCAAGTAATATATAAACGGTAAGTCCGAGTATCGTTCTCCCAAAGGACTCTTAGGCCTTATCTTTCATGTAAAT
Organism: Vigna radiata var. radiata; assembly: GCF_000741045.1. Classification (NCBI taxonomy): domain Eukaryota; kingdom Viridiplantae; phylum Streptophyta; class Magnoliopsida; order Fabales; family Fabaceae; genus Vigna; species Vigna radiata. The sequence goes on along the minus strand of NC_028357.1, from coordinate 10,354,663 downwards.
TGATCTTATAAGACTTGAGAAAGAAATAATAATGTTGACGTTTTAATGCAAAACGAAAATAAACATGCAAATCCAAGTGAATCAATTAGCGAAGAAAATATATGAAAGTATGGAGTTGTTGGGGTTTACAATTTCATGTTATCCGCCCTCTTATATCTACTTTTCTTATTTAATTCGCTTTATTATCTAATTGCCATGCAAACTTTCATAGCCTACCCTAAACCCGACCTCTCGGTGAAAAGAGCCTATTACTAACTACTAGTTTACTATCTCTAGTTTCCCTGAGTAATTAGCAATGCATTATATCACAGAAGTAAAATACAATTGATCGTCCTACCCCTATCTCTAGGCAGTATTGCTTAATCAAGGAATTTCCTATTAGTTCATGAATTCCCCGTACGTCTCTGTATCGACAAAGGCAAATATCTTTATATCGAATGAGTTAAACGATACAAGCATTAAGCATAGATAAGAAATCCAACAATTGATAGTATATGCATATGAATAAAATAAGAATTTCAATATAAGAGAGTTTCAAAAGATTAAATTGTTCCCCAACAACAAAGGGTTTAGTTAACCATAGACATGGTGAAACTAGATGGAACTAAATGAAAGAATGAAAGAGTAAACCCTAGATTTAATAAATTGGAGCTTAAGCATCCATGAAACCGCCTCCAAGGAGTCTAGAAGTGCTCTAGACGTCTCTGCTTGCCAAAAGATTATTTTGAGGATCAAACTGGGGTTATTTATAACGCATAAAAGTAACAGAATTTAAGCCCAAGCCCAGCATTCCACTACTCAACGCCTAATTTGACCGCTCAGTGGTTTCCCTCCAAGCCACAGACCGCTCAGCGGTTTCCCTCCAAGCCGCAGACCGCTCAGCGGTCCAGTCTTCCGCTCAGCGGTTTGCCTCCTAATTGTAGGGTGCTCAACGCTGCCGCTCAAGCGAGAAACAGTGGATTCACCCACGAGACTGGTGCTCAGCGCTGGAATTGGTGCTGAGCGGTGAACTTGACTCTTTTTTTCTTCCTTTTTCTCTTCCTTTCTTGAGTCTAAGTCCTCCATACTTCACTTCCATCTTCAATTCCCATCAAAACCCTGCAAAACAATGCAAAAACAAGCATAATATCCCTAAAAACAACTTTTGACTCTCATGTGACTCAACTATGTGTTTTAATTGATTCTAAGCTCATTCTAAGTCATAAAAGGTGTGTTTTGATATCAAATTCAAGTATAAAAATAACGGTTTTTAGATTGTTATCACTTATTCAGTTAGCTTATGTATTTTGAAGACCCTAGTACTATGAGTTTTAAATTCCTAGCTTTTGGAGGACGATTGTAATCCTATTTCCTCAATTACTGTCTTAACTGCTTTCTAATATTATATTTGATGTCGTCTTATATAATTAGTATGTCACATATAACACCCTAAAAAAATTATCTATTATTTTAAATTTATAGTACTCAATAAGACATAGATTCTAATATTATAAGAGAAAAAAATATTTAAGATTTTGTATTTCATCAATACGTAAACATTTAATTGATGAAAAAATCATAAGAAAAATGAAAGAAAGCAAAACTTGCTCTATTTAAAAATTTAATTAAATATAAATGTTTTCTAATGTATAATGAAATTATGAAATAAATGAGATTTAGAGATAAAAATTAACAAAAGAAAAAGTAGAGAAAATTTTTAGCAAATTAAAAAAGTAATAGATTAAAATTTATTTAACAAATCACAAAAGTTCTTTTTTAAGAAATAATCCATGTTGACATTATATTATATGAAATGATAATTTGACATTTTGCACAACACATAACTAATTATCTAATTTAGAATAAAAAATTGACATTCTTCAACTTTTAAAGGACAAAATACAAAATAATTTTTTACTAACACTCATTTTACATAGAAACAAAAGCACATTAATTTTTTCTGTTCTCCATTAGTTACATTATCCATCTTATTTACTTCTCTATATTTGTCTCACTTAATTAAGTTGCACCTGTCATTGAAAATGGTAATTATCTTAAATGATATGTGGTGATAAATGGGTTTACTATACTAGTGTGCTTCTGATAGAAAAAATATTATTTTACCATTGCAATGTAATACCGTAAAGAGACATGTATTTTTACACTGAAATAAATCCATGCAACCATGCTAAAAGGAAATACCTCAAAAAAAAAAATACAAAATGAAAAACATTACTGATCATGGTAAAGTTCTTCAAAATATATGTGTTAAAAATTTAAAATTGCAACAATATCCATAAATTAATCTAATAACAATAATATTTGAAAGAAAAATATTATGATGAAAGTCAACATTGTGGTGGCCGTTTTATGATTAAAATGAAATTGGAGCAATAAAAGGAAATTAAAATAAATGCACTCCCCACTCCCACCCAACAACATGGCCGTTCTCGTATTTGTCCTTTAAACTTTCATTACTTTTAACATTATATTAGATCATAGATAGTGATTTCAAATCATTATGCCGGAATTTTATTCTCACTCAAAGATAATGTTCCCAAAATGTGTTTAAAAATATTGGCATTACCAGTGTTTTAATATTTTAAAAAGAGTAAATATAGATGTTGTTTTATTACACTCAATGATTTTATATTATTTAAAATTTGAGATTATATATATATATATATATATATATATATATATATATATATATATATATATATATATGGGTTTTCTAATTTGTGTATGTCTGTTTTTAAGGTACATTTTAGCACTGTGTATCGGGTTTTAGTAGGAAAAAAATATCTTAATATCATGGATTCTAAGTTTTAAGGTTAAGGGTAATTTAATCATTTTCATTTAAAAAAAAAAAAAAAAAAAAAAAAAAAAAAAAGCCCCAAACTTTTGCTCACCTCCCTCATTCATCCCAACCCTTTCGCTTTATTATCACTATCATGCAGTTATCTAATCTACTCAAAACTCGATTTCTCAGCGAAGAGAACCTATTATCAATTACTAGTTTACCATTCCTAGTCTCTCTAAGTAACCAATAACGCATGAAAAACAGAAGTTTAAAGCAATTGGTTGTCCTACTCCTATTCCTAGGTAGTATTGCTTATCCAAGAGAATTCCTATCAGTTCAAGACTTCCCCGTACATTCCCATATCGACAAAATCAAGGATCAATACACCGAATGAGTTAAACGATGCAAGCATGATAATCGGATAATAAAACAAGAACTTCGGTATAAGAGAGTTTCAAAAGATTACATTGTTCCCCAACAACAATGGGTTTAGTTCACCATGGACATGGTGAAACTAGATGGAATTAATGAAAAGAATGGAAGAATAAACCCTAGAATTGGTGATTCGGAGCTCCCGCATCCAAAAACTGCCTCCAAGGAGTGAAGAAGAGCTCTGGACATCTCTGATTGCCAAAAGATTACTTCTGAAATCGCACTGGGTCTATTTATAGGCCACAAAAGTAACAGAATTTTGGCCCAAGCCCATTCATTTAGGCGGTCAGCGCTAGCTAACGCTCAGCAGTGGCAATGTTGGACACTCAGCGGTTCCTGACGCTCAGCGGTTTGCGTCGTCGATGCCGAGCGCTAGGTTAGCGTTGGGCAGTGGTCGCGACACCTATTTTTCATCATTTCTTGCCCTTTTTCTATTCCAAGTCCTTCTTTCTTCATCTTCATCATTCAATTCTCGTAAAATCCTGTCAAAACAATGTAAAACCAAGCATAATATCTCTAAAACCATTTTTGACTCTCGTGTTCACTAACTTAAACAAAATGCATGATTTCAAACTAATTCTAGGTCATAAAGGTTGTGTTTTGATACCAAATTAAGGTATAAAAATAACGGTTTTTAGACCGTTATCAGGCGCCCAGGCATGAAATAGTGGATATTGGCGCTCGACACCCCTAAAAGGGCGCCTAGGCGTGAAGTGTCACTCGAGAACTAGCGCTCAACGCCCCTGAAAGGGAGCCCAGGCGTGAGCCAGTGGCTTTCTACGTTGAGGGCCTCAGAAAGGGCAGCCAGGCGTGAACCAGTAGCTTCTGGCGCTGAGGGCCCCAGAAAAGGATGCTCAGGCGTCCTACGATTCTCCTTTCTGATGCTATTTCAGTTCTTTCTTAGTTCCAACTCCTTGATACTTCAGCTCCTCTTTAAAATCATTCAAGTTTCCTACAAAATCAAGGGAAATAGTGGTAGAATCATAAAATCCAACCTCAACGCTCTTATTCACACAAATAAAGCATAATCATGAGTTCAAGCAAGTTTATATGTCAAAAAGGGTTCATTTATCATCAATTTTAAATCACAAATAATAGTAATTTCAATCGTTATCACAACCCCAAACTTAGAACTTTGTTTGTCCTCAAGCAAAACAAAATGTAACTTAGCTTTGAAATCTCTTCCATGGTTTAACATGTCTCAAAACACTTTCTTCCAAGACAAGTAACCACTTCAATCAACTTATCATAAAAAATATCAGTCAAGATATACAAATGCCTTAGCTGATCAAGCTCATTGTGGTGCTCACATACTCATATACCGTACAACAGATGCAAACATTATAACTGATCAACAACCAAGCAAAGTATGCTATCATAGAATGCATGGAACAATTCTTCATCAAGAAAAGTGTTTCACTCAAGCTCACAAGTGTATAATGAGGCGTAGGTGACTCATTCACTCTACTATCACAATGTCACATAAATCAATTTTTCCTTTCATTTAAACACCATCAAACACACTCACAAGCAAGTTATCATCACAAGGTCTTTTCTAGGCTTGTAACGTGGTTGGGCTAAGAAGAAAAAATGGTTTTTCTGGACAACAAAATCCTTGAGTCAAGAGAGTAATAATTCATAATTTTCATCATCTAACACAACCTTTCTTTCTCTTTCACAATAGAGAAACCCTTTTCACTTAACCCCAATTTCCCATTCATTTAGCTTTTTCTTGCTTTTGTTATTTTTCTTTTCTTTTTCTTCTTTCAATAAATTTCATTATTCAGCTCAATGATTCTTTTCTATTTTCACAAAGTCGCAAATTCCCCAACAACCCCAAACTTGAACCTTTCTCCATACCATATAAATATACTCAATCTTAACTCAAGGTAAATATTTCAAAAGGAATTTTTCACAAATTTTTCACAACCATGGTTCTTTTGTTGTTGGGGTTGAAAATTGCTTGGCTTATATGGAAAAAAGGATAGATGACCTTGATCATTTGTACAAGCAAACAAGTGGTTCAATCATAAAAATTTAGACAAAGTCAATCATGATTCCAGAGTAATAGCATTCAATCAATCACAAACACTGAAGTTCAATCCTCTCATAGGCTAAATCAAGTTCCAAATTCAGATAAACATCCTACCCAACATATCAATCACAATTTATCAGCATGCATCTGCTTAAAAATCACTGTGAGCAACCACCTGTATATAGGCACATCATGCATCATCTCAACATCCATTCATAGAACAAAGCATCATAAAGCCATATTACTCATCACAAACAACAGTTCACAGTTAAACCATATCAGCACGAAGTTCATTAAAGCTAAGTACATCATACCCTATACTACAATAACAAAATTCAAAAATGCATGAAAGAAAAGAAAATTCATGTTCTAGTCATAGCATCCATCAGTAGATGTTATCCTCTGAATCCTCCAGCATCCATCAATAGATGCAAATCATCATCAGCGTCCTTTAGTAGACATTGTCAGTGCACCCATCAATAGGTGTCTGGTCACATAACATCCCTCAGTAGATGCTCTCCTATAACTCCTTATCCTCTACTATCATCTGAGTCTTCATCATCCTCTACATCATCTTCTTCATCATCTTTTTCCTCCTTGTTTTCTTTTTCCTCTTCATCCCCATCATCATCATCCTCCTCCATAGATGAAGATACAGATGCTCCAACTCCTCTAGTGCCCTGGGAAGGATCACTAGGCCATGTCATGCAAGTACTAAACTCCTCCATCGCCATGCAATGTCGTCCAGGAGATGTATCATATAGTCTCATGATCATCTCAACAGTGGCGATCTGCCCTCTATAAAGTGCTTGCATCTTGGACTCCATCAGGGACATGTACATATCCCTTATCTGGAAAGGATCAACATCATAAGGTTGATCCTGAGCTGGTGGTGGAACTGCTCTCTTATGCGTCCTAGGAGGCTACGGTGCTGGTACTGGTTGTCCCACCTCATCCAGCATACAGTAGTGGGTATAGTAGGAGGCATCAATCTCCTTTCTTAGATTTTTAAATGGTGGTGTGGAGGTATTAACTCCTGCAATCTTGAATAGATGAGAAATCAGAGAAGGATTCCCTAGAGGTGATTTATCACTAACCGCATGGGCACATTGTTTGATTTTATCAGCTATAACCTGCCCAACGTTAATGTCTAATCCTCTAAGAATACAATAGAGGAATATAGCTCTGTTTGTGGTGATGTTAGACACATGGGAGCATGGTTGGACATTGGCATTTGTGAAAGTCATCCAATACTTGGCCAAAGCCATTAAATATGTCCATCTAATGTGAATAGGCAACTCTTGCCTATTTCTTTGAAAATGGCCACTAGGAACACATATCATCCTCTCGACATCAGTAAAATCAACACCCTTAATTTAAGGCCAAGGAGAATTGGCACTGCTCTCTAGTCCGCTCTGTGCCTAAGAACCTGCTAACTATGGTAGTGATGAGTGGTTATTTCTTGAACTATATTTAGTTTATTGCACTTAAATAAACCAGGGAATTGCGTTTAATTGTCTGTTATTTCCCCGTTTTCCGAATTCTGCTTAATTTGGTCAGAAATTTGTAATTGTGCTAATTTGGGTTTTATGAGCTGATTAAGTGTATTTTGGTTGCAGGGAAATTTTGGGAAACATCAATTGGAGCATTAGGGATGGTGGCATAATTATTCAAGACTCAACATTTAGCCATTTTCATTTTTATAAAGTTGTATTTTCGTTTTTTTAGAAACCTTAATTAGATTAAGTGCATTTGGGCCCTTTTGTGGCAAATTTTGTAGAAGCCCAATGT